>NC_067401.1:43127769-43332769 GCF_016432865.1 Antechinus flavipes
CCCATACCATACTGATTTCTAGGCTCAAAATCATACTGTAATCATACTGATTACAGGACCTGACAAAATAGAAGCCCTGTCCATAGGTTCTTCCCCTACTTATGGTGAGCAAACTCTCAGTTCAAAGTCTGCCGAGATAAAACCTTTTTCTCCCTCCTACATCCTCCACACACAGTCAGTACCACTTCTAGCCAATTAATCACAATTATTTATCATTCTAAATCTTCCTCTGCTCCTCCTTTATACATATTTCCTCTTTGATATCTCACCAACTCTCATGGATTCAATTATTATTTATGTACACATGACTTCCAAATGTACATATCTTGTTCAGAATCTCTCTCAATTCCAGTCCTGTATTTCCCTCTGGACTTCTATACTTATATATACTATATTATAAATTACAGATATACCAGGTCAGTAGAATTCCCTTCAGTGACTTCAATAATCCTATAAATTGGGGAAACTGCTCAAAACAAACATTGCTGACATTATCAAACTCAGTATATCCCAAACAGAATTGCATTTCCCCTAAAATCCATTACCCTCCTCCAAACCTACCTATTCTTCAATTCAATAAACATTTATTAAAGTCCTATTACATCCCAAGCCCTAGAGGGATCTTCTAGTGTTCCAGATTTGTCATCCATGAGTCTTCACTATCCCTCACATAAATCATTCCCCATGTTTTGCTAGGTCAGTCTTATCCACTCTCTTCTCTTAACAGAACAACAACCATAATTCTGATTCCAAACACGTTTCACCTGGGACTATTTTAACAGCTAACTAAAAGGTCTTCTCAATTGTGTTTTCACAATACTCCAATCTTTCCTCTTTATAGCTGCCAAATTAACATTCCTGGAACGAATGTCTGACTGTGACCTGGAACATGTCACTCAAAACTGCTCAAAAATTTTCAGTGGCTTTTCCCTGCTTCAAAGAAAATTACAAACTCCTGAGCCTGGGGCTTAAAGCCTTTGACTTCTTGTTCCCAGGTTCCTTCCTGTCACATTTCAACTCACTCCCCTTTATACTGAGGTTCAAGCCAAACTGGTTGGAACTACATCTCCACCATTTTCATCTGTGCTTCTGGATCCTTAGCCGGCCTCCGGGCCTGGGACACATTTCCTACTCATCCCTGCTTAGCTTACTTGAAGCATCACTTTGTAAGTGAAGACTTGCCTGTTCCCTAAAACCATGGTGCTTTCCCCCTCCCCTTCTGGAAATTATTTTGAATTTACTCATCTTTGTACATTGATATAACCTCTATTTCATATTTGTAGGTCATAGTCTTAGTGTTTAAAAGTGACTTGCACATGAAAGCCTTTCAAAAATTTAAATATAGCTATCAGGTTCATTCTAAGTCTCTGGGAACAAATATTCTTCATGGGCTTTCTTATTGTCTCTACATGTTCTTGGGACATGCTCCAATTGTCAATGTCCCTTTTAAAAAGTATTCAAAAGAGAACACAACACTCTTTAAGTGGATCTGACCTTCACAGGACCCACAATGGTCAAGACATTCCCATGGGTATTGCTTTATCCATGAATAAAAACAAGTACTTATATTCAATTATCCTCAAGGTCCCTTTCTAGATCTATAATTTAACACTGATCCTTATTAAATTTCCTCTGCATATTACCATAGACCATTTTTTGGGACTCCAGTTATCTCATCTAATGCATGGGCCATCAATTTTAGATTCATGCCATGTAAGAATTTGATTTATAGATCTTTTCATGATATTTAAAAAGCACAATGCAGATAAGTGCTGAACAGGAACAGAAGAAGGCCATTCAAAAGATTATTCCAGGATGGCATTACTGATCCATTGGTCCCTGATTAGTTACTAATCCAATTAAGTCTGCTACTACCTACGCCTCTTCTCTGGACCCATTTCACAACAGTAGCACAAGATTCTCTTAAAATGTCTCCTGAAATTACAGATATACCAGGTCAGTAGCATTCCCTTCAATGACTTCAATAATCTTATAAATTGGGGAAATTGCTCAAACCAAACGTTTTTAAAAGTACTCATAAATGACTTAATAATATTATTAGAAACTGAGTTTCTCCACATTTTTAAGATTTATAGTTTTAAAGACTCAAAATTCTTTCTTAAGATTACAGAATTTTAGAGTTAAAAGTTACCCTGAAGATAACCTGGTCTACATCTCTTCCTTTCCTTCTTCCTCCCTTCTTCCTGTAATGCTGGAGAAACTGAGGCAAGATAGAGATTAGAGATTTTAATATTTTAGTAATTGGAGAATATAATTGACTGGACAGGACTCTCGTCTCAAAGTATCCAGTGATGAATGTGAGAATCCCAAGTCTTTTTATAGTATTTTGAAACAAAGAAAAGAGTGGCAAGTTTTCAGAACCATTTGGTTCTGTCAGGATGAGGGGAGGCTATAAATTCTTACTAAGAAGCCAAAGTCAGGATGTCTGAATAAACAGAAGATGTCAATGAGGTATCTGGGATAGTCTTATCCTTTGGAATATTTAGAGGGGGTAGTGCCATAAATTCTTGAGGGCAGAAGGAGTTAGGAGCCAGGAAGTCTGATCTCCCCCTCATCTTGAATCTCACATTGAGAATTTATAACCTTAGAGCAAATGGTCCTCAGTCTTAATGGACCAGAGTGGGGTTTTACAACTAAGGGGATTAAGGCAGACTGAGGTAGAACAATTCAGGGAAACTCATCAGGATAATTAGGGAAACTAGTGCAGGGAAACTGAGGTAGAACAGTTCAAGGAGACTGTGATATAACATTCCCTCTCCTAATAGGAAAGGAAGACACCAATGGTCAAAAAGAAGTGCCCTCTAGAAAGTCACATTCATGGTAAGGGTCCTCTGCTTCTCGCTCTTATGCTCTTCCTCCACCAGAAGAAAAGTTACTTTGAATTATGCAGGTTCTTCCACTGTGAGCCACCAATGACCTAGAATCAATTTTATCCAGTGTATGCTTACCCGTGTCTTCCACCTTTACAAGCTAAGGATTCCTCTGGCTTGCTGATACCTTCAAGTCGGCTTCCTGGGAGATGGGAATCTCTTCTCAGAAGCTGCATTAAAGAGAAAATTTTTTAAAGGAGAAAATGAGCTCTCTCAAAAATCACTTGGCCACACTAAAAACTCAAATGAAGATAGGCAAATTCTAACCAATGATTTTTGCCAAGCAAAGTAACGTCAACAAGAACAATATTTAGGGAAAGAGTACAAAAGATTTGGTAAAATGGCATGTTAACAACTAGAAAGTCTCCTTGCTCTACTCCGCCCCCAATAAAAAGAGGTGGTCAGAAGAGAATAGAATGTACAATGAGTCCCAGAGAGATATGGACTCTTGCGATCCACCGGCAATCCTCCATCACAACACGGTTATAGATTTGGTTGAGTTGCTGCTTCATAGAGAAATAGGAAGGCCCAAAGGGAGATGGGAACAGCTAGTTCTTTATGGATGGACACAGGCAAGTTATTTAAGATCTATGGTTCTCACTAAGATCACACATTTATAAATAACGAGAATGAGAATGGTTGGGACATAAGTGATTTGCCAATAATAAAAATGAACTATTATTAACCAAAGCAGGAGAACTCCACTAAAGAAAGATCTGAACAAAAGACTGGCTATTTGGTGAATCACAAGGGACAATGCTAGGAGTCATATTTAAACTTGGAAAATAATTTATTATTTGAATTCTTTATGTCCATCCTTGAAGAGAAGAAAAGGACATTGACAGCTGGAGTCAGACTATCTATGGTGGCAGCCACTTTATCAATCCATTTAGCAGTTGTTAATGGATAAAGGCCAATCACAAAGGCAAGGACCAAGACTGTGATCACAATGGGTCATCAACAGCCAATTAAGCAGCAATTTTTTTTGGAAGAGCAGGAAGAGTTAGATATGTGATCAACTCAGTACACCATATATGGGCCACATATGAGATAGTAGGGGTCAATTTGTGATTTGCTGCTCTATTGAAGGTGGACTGGAAGCATAACTTTCAAATAAGATATACAACATAGCTCAAGATAACAATAAGAAGTACAAATAATTTTGACCTCAATGAAACCAAGCACTCACTCCTAGAAGGTGAATTAGTTTCATTGGTGCACAACCTCAGCTCTAAACAAAGCCACAAACACGCTGATTAAATTCTACAAACAATTCCCAGCCATTGCTCTTAGGCAACCTAGCAACCTAGGATGTAAATATACAATTAAAATGCAAAGCAAAATTTTAAAAGTGCAAAGAAATCAAGCCATGGTGCTGGGAGGAAGCAAGGGAGGGAATCAAGATAAGAGAAAGGATTGAGAATCAGTAAGGAAAATTTCAAGAAAGAAATGGCTCTCAAGTTAAGGGGAGGCATCTTTACAATAGATTTACCGCGAAGCTGGATTCTTCTGGGATTGCTCTATAAGGCCCAGAAAAACTGAGATAAGAGTTTCTTTAATGTTGAAGCTGTTCTCTTATCTCTGGGTTCTTGCTCTCCTATTAAGCCCATGGCAAACAGGCAGAAGAGCTCAGTAGCGGCTCCTCCCTCCATAATCCTACTTCCTCCACTGCCTCCTGGACCATAAGAATATCACTTCAGTCCTGTAACTGACACCTCGAGAATTTCTACACCCCGGGTCCCTTCCCTGAACCCGCGAGATCCACAACAAATGGCAGGCTGGACACAAGTCTGAAAGTCCAGACTACAAAGAAATTTTCATGGATAAGATGTCACTTTTGATACTTTTCCAGCTCTTCTCCTTTCTTCTCGTTATCTCAATCAATACTCCTCAAATACACACAACATCCCACGTATCCTAGAAATGAAGGCGATCCGATACGTGAGCTAGGAATCCTGAACAATATGCCCAGATGCTTTCTAAATAGAAGAGGCTTTTCTGAATAGTGAAAGAATTCTGATTTTTTTTAATCCAATAAGAGCACCAACTAACAAATCTCATCAACTTAAAATAAAATTTAAATTGTCTATTATGGCATTTAGCAGGAAACAGAGTTCTGGATCTAGAGTTGGAGAACTGGACTTCCAATATGGCCTCAGATAGTGTGTGACCCTGCCTCAATTTTTGACATCTGTAAAATGGGGGTAATAGCACCAACTTTGCAGGGTGGTTGTGAGGATTAAATGAGATAACATTTTGTAAAATGTTGAATGTAGCTGAAATATAATATATATAAATGCTTATTCCGTTTTCCCCGCTAACGGGTAGGAATAAATCATTACCAATTTCATTTTAGAGAAGGGAGAGATCAGGGCACAATTTTTGTGACTTCAATTTCTGGAAGTCACAAAAAAGACAAAGGAGCCCAGATGCAATACCCTAGCCTTTTATCAGCTAACCCTGCTCAAATCATCCGTCAGAACATGAGACCTCTATGAAAGTACATGCTTCTTTTGTGGAAGCCAGAAATCTAACAGGCTTTATTCTCTGGACAGGAAACCCAAACCAAAGAGTTAACATTCAAAAGCAGCAAGCTGCATGCTGCCCACCCCGGACTGACCTTCTGAAATTAAGAGCTTGGAGGAAAGGAGCAGGATACTCAAAACAATACAAACACAATCATGAAGGACTTCATCTTAAAGTGGATACTTTGGTAGATTACTCAGGAACTGATACACAGGAATATAACAGCTGAAGGGCAAAAAGGGAGCATACGGGTCAAAGAAAACCAGAACAGGCTGAAATCAAGCAGAGAGCCTTTCCCATCACAGAGCTGGCAGAGGGAAATTAGAGTGAGACTCTGGCTTACTTTTAATAGTGAATTAGCTAACACTGGGCATTGCCACATTTGGAGGGACTGACCTGCCACGATGTGAGAACCACATACTGTATTTCCCCCCTCCCTTCATACATGGTGGAGGCTCCAAAATGGTTTAAATGACAAAGCCCACATCAGCATGTAGGTTCAATTTCAACATGGATCAAGTTCTTACAAATGTCATCATGGGGACTACAACCCAGTGGAAGCTGTGACATACAAAGACATAAATGACAAAGGCAGGAGACACATCAAACAAATGTTCTAAGGTCTCAGAATGGACTCATTACCTACTACAGAGTAGAAGAAAATTGTCAGAAAGAGTTCCTGGAGGCAGTAGTGACTGAGTTTAGGCCTTGAGGACTGACAGGATTCCTACGAGAGATGGGATATAACAGGTATGATCTAAAAAAAATCTCATGGTATTTTCACTTTTTGTTTGGTTAGTTTTTTTCTCATGGTTCCCCCCCCCCCTTTCCGGTCTGATTTTTCTTGTGCAGCATGGCAAATATAGATATGTTTTGGTCTATATTAGACTGCTTGCCGTTTTGGGGAGAAAGGAGAAAAATATGGCCCAATCTCACTTAAGTACAATTCATTCACTAATCAAGACATCACCCATGAAGTCATTGGTCCTCTTTGAAATGAAAAGAGAAAGAAGCCAGTCTAACTGAGCTGGATATATTGATTGGAAGCTTGGAACCAGGGAATATATTCCAGTAGACTAACAATACCTAATCCAAGTGACAAAAATAGAACTCACAAATGGCAGAAAAATTGTGATGGCACTTCAGAGGCCAAAAGGGTATCATAATATACTTCAATTGTCTATAGCAAATCTGAAATAGTCTTTTAAATTGTCTTTCCTGCTGGAGTCCAAGTACTTTAATGATTCATTTTCACAGATGGATAGATCTTAGTGTTTTTTAAAGCAGGTTCAGGAATCAGTAGGAATCATACTTATCCTACATAGTGAATACATTTAAAAGCCTATAATCATTGCAAAGGGGCATCTGGCCACTTGTCATAAAAAAACAAATAACATCTGACTCCCTTAGTCAAAGAGTCTGCTCAAGGACAGGTTTTGGGGAAGTCCCAGGATAGAGTCCAAAAAAAAAAATCCAAAATGGTCCAAAATGGAGGTTCCAGGTTCAAAATGGAAGTATAAATCAGACAGGTGGACCTGAGGATTGGATCAAATTCATAACAACCAGTGAGAGGACAGAGATCCCAATTTAGACACACTTAAAAAATCCCCTTGACGATCCTTAACAGACAAACAGAAAAGGAGAAATACAACCACATTCTACCTTCTGATGGTAAATAAAAACAAACATACCAGGAACCAATGCTTCTGGACCAGGTAACTTGGGTGTCCCCAAATAAAAAATGCCTCCTTTATATGGGGGTGCTAGTAAGAGCCTTCTATTGTTGAGGTAGCAGCCTAAAATCTGGGCCGATAACTGGCAAGATTCATGTTCATGAGTTCAAATCCAGCCCCAGATTCTTACTGTGTGTTATTGGGCAAATCACATAACCTTGTTTGCCTCAAATTTCCCTATATGCAAAATAAGTTGAAGAAAATGGCAAACCATTCCAGTATCTTTGCTAAGAAAAACCCAAATGGGGTCATGCAGAATTATACACAATACACTGAAAAACAACACTGTTGAAATGAACCTTTCGAATCTTTAAGGAGCAGAAAAGGCAATGTGGTCTAGTGGAAAGAGAACTGGATTGGCCATCAGAGGACTTGGATTCAAGTTACAACTCTTGTGTGTCTCTGAACTGTTACTTAATGCCTCGTTCATTTATGACGCTGGACCTTTGATGGGGCTTGGGAGAGGCAGAATTGGCTGGGCATATGGTACACAAGACCCACAAATGAGAAAAGAACTATTATTTCTCTACCCAGTCAATGAGAGAAGATATCCAGGTGGAAGGCTGGAGAGGGTGGTCTCAGAGACATTAAGGGTCCTTCTCTCTGCTCTTCCTGTCCACGCACCTGGTCAAGAGCAGGGAAAACGAAGGGAGAGCAAGGAAAAGAATCATGTACCAGTCAGTGGGAGATGGCTGGTTGCCAGCAGAGCCATGCTGTCAGGGGAAGGAAGCAGATCTGGGCGGCTGTCCAAAAACAGCTCCTCCTCAGCCTCCTCCACGGCTCTGGCTCCTTTCCTGTCTAGGAGCCTCCCTTTCTCCCTAGCCCTCACCCCTTCTTCTAGCAGCAGCCTCTCCTTCCCTTGAAGGGCTGACTCAAGAGCAGGGCAGGCAGGGCTCTCCCAGGCAGATGGGCAGAGCTCACGGCTATGTGGACCAGGCCCTCTTGGGTGGGCGGGCAAAGCTTTCCTGGGCTGGCAGCAGGCCTCCCAGGTGCTGGACCACCTCTTCTGCTCCCTGCTCAATGAGGCCTTCAGTGTGACACAAACACTTCCTTCATGCATCTCCCCGTGTTTCGCCAAGGTGAGGAACATTGGGGATGGAAGGCAATCAGACTCGGTTGGTGTGTGGTTAGCTTGCTGAAGCACCTCCCTTCATCACTCCCATTTCTCTGCTTAGCAGAGGAAAAGGGACATACTTATTTTACAAAATAATGTAAAAATAATCTGCTAATATGTTTAAAGATTTCATGAAATGAAGCCCCTTATTGAGTACTTGGGGCCTGCAGGTGGCAAGGAACAGCCTTACATCTTTCCATTTGACACTAGGAATGCAACCCAGAAATAAAACCACTCTTAGAGCCCGTTTCCGCCTATGTTTATTGTTGTTCATTTGTTCCCATCATGTCAGACCCATTGTGACCCCATTGGAGGCTTTCTTAGCAAAGGAAACTGTAGTTTGCGATTTCCTTCTTCATTTTACAAGAAATTAAGGCAAACGAGGTACTGTGACTTGCCCAGGGCCACACAACTCAGGTCTCCCAGACTCCGAGTCAGGTACTTTGTCCCAGCTCCAACAATGCAACAATTTAAAGTGATGATAAAAAAGGTCAGTCTACCCCATTGTGCCCAACAGGCATATTCCTTAAAAGATTATCTGACATGCAACTCTTAATTATATCACAAGATGCTTACTTCAAAAGGAAATCAATTGGGGTTCTTTCTGTAAAAAGGAGAATGCTTCCATCACAGCAATGTTGTAAACTCTGATTTATCTTTTTGGGCAACCCTAGAAACTCATAGTTAGATTTGTTTTACAACTGGTACATTCACATTATTTCCTGCCTTCAACTCAGAAAACGGAATCATAATCATAGTTCAGTCTGACCAGCAATGGATGATAAAAATTTAAATTAGTTGTCATTTCTGGAGCAATTAAATTAAATCAATAAGCATGTATCAATCCCCTACTATGTGCTTGCTTCTTGACTTGCTAATCAAGCTGGGATATAAAAAGAGACAAAAGACACAATCTAAAGGTAGAACCAACATGCAAACAAATGACAAAACATACACAGGATAAATAAGAGATAATTAATAGAGGAATGGCACTAGAATTAGGAGTTAGAAAAGGTTTTCACTAAAAGATAGGGTTTTTGTTGGGGCTTCAAGGAAGCTAGGAAGTTAAAAAAAAAAAAAAAAAAAAAAAAAAAACACCTAACTGGTTCTTCCTGAGGATAAAAGTAGTCACAGCTTATTACTCCTTAGGTCAGATGGGCAAGATGATAAGCACCAAGGAGAGGGAATATATTCCAGCAGCCCCTTCCCCACATTTTGAGGGATCTTGACCAACTTTATATGGTACTCTAGATGATAAAGGGAATGGAAAGGATATAAGAGTCAGTGTTTCCCACTAGAATCCTAGTCTGATTCTTAACTGACTCTGTGACCCTGGCCACAGTTTCCTGATCTGGGCTGGGCTTTCCTCTGTCCACTGATGGCTTCAACTTCCCAGTCTACAGAGCTAGGGTAAAGCACTGTCATTTGGGTCACTTAGGATTATTTACCAAGCTTCAGGCCCAGAAAACTTCTAATTTTAGGTGATCCTTCTCTTAGTGGTTTTCCCTTATTTACCAGAGGACTGAAATATATACTTAGTAAAAGGAAATTCAAATCCATAGCAACAGTGAAGTCAATTTATAGCTTAACTGATCACTGGCATTTCTTAGACTTCCAGGTGTCTCTGGATTGGACATTTCCCAGTAAATTAGCTGAGTGAAGGTCCCTCTATTTGGCCTGAAACCCCAGCCAGTCATGGCTGCCAAGCTCCATCTCCCAGAGGCCAGCAAAACACAATGAATTGGGTCTACTCCCTCATACCCCAAGACATCATGAGCTCCCTGATTTACATTCACAAAAACAGCATTTACTCATCCATTCTTTCTACTTAGTGAGAACAGGGAAGCTTTAACCTGGCTGAATACACTATATTTTAAGAGTCTAAGAATCTCTGCCCTTATAATATTTATACCCTGTCTTTTAATTGGACTGAGTAGATTAGATTCCAAGAGCCTAAGAATCTTTGCTCTTATAACATTTATATCCTGTGCAATATGTTGGACCTCATCCATTATTATTATAGATGGGCATTTCCTCTCTAGAATTTAAGACTACCTCAAAGGACCAAGTTTTGGATGAGTTGTTTGGTTTTTTTTTTTTTTAGCCACAAGGCAAAGAAAATGCTGCTAGTCGGATGAAAATGTTCATTTCTGAGTAAAATCATAATATTTTTGTGTCAATTAACTTTCTTCTGGTATTAGGGAAGAAAAACATGAGTAGCTATCTCAAGGGACTATTTTGAGGCCATCCTCCCAAGTAAGCTAAAGGAATTGTTGAAGTTCTCAACATTTCATATAATTTCAATACTCTACTTGGAATATTTGCAATACTACCTCGGAGAACAATGTCAATTTGCTCAAGGAACTGCACAAGGCTTCTGAAAGATTTACAGATAATAAAAGCTGACATTAAGTTCTGCCAAATCATTTATACAACCTTACCTTGTTTGAGCTTCCAAACAACTCTGGGATGTTATTATTATTATATGTAGTATAGTACTATCAACCACATTTTACAAATAGGGAAACTGACATTTTGAGTAATTAAGTCATTTTCCCAAGGTCACACTATGAAGAACATGAAGGACGTGGCATGTGAAAACATTTCCTGAATGAATTTCTTTCCACCATAGCTGACTGCTTCTTAAAACTTAGGTTACAACAGAAAATTTAAGCTCCCCATAAAATTGTTACTAAGGATGCTTTCTTAGACAACCTAATAAACCATCTTGTTTTGGAATACTTTGAGAATCAATCTTGTCAAAACCACCCGACAGGATAAGGTGACCTCAGGACAGCTTTTCTAGTCTAAATGATTCTATGATCAGATTTCCACTGGAATGACTGGCTTCCAAAGACAACTTTTATTAGTTGGGAAGGAAAGAGAGGAGGACCATCATCAAAGAGAGGACAGAAATATGTCTACAACTAGCTTTTTTTTTCCCTTCTTCCCATTAAGGAGAAGGAGACAAAGGGACACAGAGAAGGGGATCTGAAAAGTATGTATTCAGGCGACCTAGCTACCTCACCTTCAAACACAGAAAATACTCTTCCAATTCCCTGCTTAAAATAACTGTGGAGCCTTCTTGGAGAAGAATGGCAGATATGTTCCAGCCCAATGCATTCCAGCAATAGGTAAATGATCTGCTTTGTTGAGTATCCCACAGGCAGAGAGCTATAATTTAAAAAATTATAGTTGCCATCCATTCTTGGATTTTCTTACATCATGGTTAAGTTCTGATTGAGGATTAAGTAGGTATGTAAATTGGGGCAAAATCAGTCCTCCTCTCCAAGCCTCCACTTCTCACCTATAAAATGAAGCGGACTGGTCCTGATGATCTCTAAAGCTCCCTTTTCCAGATTTTTTTTCAGCTCAAAATGAGCATTTCCATTGAATACCAGTTTAAACTTTTATTGGGTTATTATTAATACAGATGATGTAATAGAACAAGAAGTAGATCTGGATTCAAGGGAAAAATCAAGAAATAGAGCTTTGGTTCACTTCCCCTTAGTAACAGTGCTGCCATGAGGTAAATGCTATGGCCGTGTCACAATCAACCTAACACAGATGCCATACCACAATATAGTCATGCCAGGGTAAGTCATGGCACATAGTAAGTACTATAAATATTATCTATTAGTATGTCCTTTTTTTTTTCTTTTTGCCTGATGACTGACACTTTGCTAACTTTTTTTGGATCCCTGGACAAATCATTACACTACGTTGTGTAATGTAAGGCTACGAGCCAACACTAAAGTAGAGGGAACTGGCACATGATTTTTTTGTTTGCAGACAACTGTGTGCTCAATAAAACCTCTGAAGTCACAGTGTGACAACATATAGATCAATTCTCTGCTACCTATGCTAATTTTGGTATAAGAATCAAGACTAAGAGCAAAATTGTTAACTTGTATACATACAGATTCTTCCCCAACCATCTCTACAATAAACATACACAAAACCACTGGTTACAGCAAAGTTGACATTTTGAACGCTGTGGATAACTTCACTTCCCTTGGCAGTTAACTTTCTAGGGACAATGAGATTGGTGCAGTCATTGCCAGATAAGAGTATTAGATTGCCTACTAAGCTGAAGGTCCAGAGAGCCTTTGTGATGACCTCTAGTTATATTCCTGTGAAATCTGGACACTACCAGCACCATGCCAGGAAAATGAAATCGCTTCTACGCGCAGTGTCTTAGAAATACTCTGAAGATCACCTAGCAAAATGAGACTCTGAACAGTGAGGTTCTTTCTTGAACTAAACTGCCAAGCATACAAATGTTATTGCACTGAAAGTAATTCCAATTGCTTGGTATCTATATTGTACAAATGCCAAACTTATTTCTGCCTAAAAGACCTTTTTATGGAAAACTCATATAACACAAGTACTCACATGGTGGTCAGAAGAAGCAATAATACAATGACACTCTCAAGGTCTCTGTGAAGAACTCTGGGATCTATTGTGTGACATGAGACACTGGCAAGGGAACATCCAGCATATGTGCTTTTTTCTATGCATGAAGCAGAATTTGCAGAAACTCAAAAGAAATGCTACTTGCACAAAATGTTAGTTGCATCTCCACTGAATGTTCATATGGACCATTTGTGTCCAGCCTGTGGGAAAGCCTTTCAAAATCTGATCAAGCAGTCAGACACATTGTGCACTTTGAGGATGCTATTTTGGTTTTCCTAGAGAAAGACAATCAATTAATACTATGTTAGATGATCTCTAAGTCCCCTTTCAGATTCCGATGACTCCACATTAGTAATGTACTTTTTTAAGGTGGATCAGCTTTTTAAAATTTACATACCAAAGATAAAAAATAAATTCAGTGATTCTCCCTTAAAGGAAGGGGAAGAAGCACCTTTGTTTTTAGAATATCTGCTTGGACACCAAAGGCACTAAATGATGTACATAATGCTGACAACAGTCAACATAAATTTGGGGATGGGAGGTAGGTGAGGAATGCCAAGCTGTTTTAAAAAACATATGAAAAGCAACAACATTTTAAATCAGAGCTAGGGTTAAAAAAAATTCTGTCCCTACTTTTGCTGTTTCCAAGGAAGCAACGAAATAGGCTTTCAAAAGATTGCTTTATGCCTGCTTCCATTTCAGAAGGTTCAATATCAAAAACCAAAAGAAAATTAACTAAAAATGGGAGGCTATTTAGCAACACCTAATTAATAAATATTAATAAAATAAATAATAAACAGCTAAATAAATAAATAAGCCACCGGGCAATGCTGTGTTTGTGGCACAAACTAACATACTGATGCAAGAGTCCAATACAGTACATTACTAATAGGTCACCTCCAAAATGACATACTAAATTAACAGAAAAGTGAGTGAGGAGGAAGAGAGGACAGTATGGGAACTAATTGTTATGGTGATCTGTTACAATGTAATGTCCATGTTAAAAAAAAATCAGATATAAAAAACAACCTTCAATTCATTAATCCAAGTCAAATTTCCCTATTTATATATAGCCTCTTTAGGAGGAGCTCAAGCTACTGACCAACTTCACTCAAAAGTGTTGCAAAGACAGGAGAAAGAACTCAACACTTAGTTTGGGAGGGGGGAAGTGAAGACTCATTTCTTAATGCTAACTATGTGTGAAGAGTCATTGTGCTAACTACTTTACAAATATTACATCCTTTGATTCTCCTAACAACCTTGCAAAATTAAGGTGCTCCATTTTACAGTTGAGTCCACTGTTTTGTTCAGGAAATGACAAGAGGCAGTGTGGTACAGCAGAAAGACCACTCACAAGTCAAAAGACCTTGAATAATGATGATAATGAGGATTTTAAATATAATTTATATAATTCCTTATTATGTACTAGACATCATAGTATAAATACTAATACAAATTATTCCCTGTCCTCAAAGAGTTTCTATTTTATTGAGGATGTTAGGGGGAAGGCAATGACAGGAGAGATGAGTATACACACAAAAAAATGGAAGCCTAAAGAGCATTGATAATTGGAAGAATTAGGAAATACTTTTTATACAAAATTAACAATTGAACTGGGTCTTTAAGGAGTCCAGAGAAGCCAGGATAAAGCAGAGGCACTGAGCTAGTGCTGGCCCTTCTGAGACCACCTCCCATCTCTTTCATACTCATACACAGTGACAAAAAAGTTGTATTTCCCTTAGGGCAGGACTTCTTCACCTTTTCTATTTATTCCCTTCTTTCAGGACATAGCCTGATTATCTGGTAGGCACTTAAATGCTTTTTAATGAATTGATTTTAGACAAGGCTCGGAAAAGTACAAGAGCAGGAAAGGTAACGGATGCAAAGAAAATAGTCTTTTAACACCTCAAGGCTCTGGTTTCTTTACCTTTTAAAAAAAAAAAGGCACTTCTTTTATGGTTAAAGATGCTTTGCAAACCATAAAGCAAAATGGACATATGGAATAGTAATTATTATTCACTTTGAAAAAGGAAACAATTTGGTCTCCTGGTGAAGATCACTGCCACCAAATACACCCACTTGGCTTCATTTTATTTGTTCTCAAGATTTCTTTTGCATGATGTTCAGAACTAACCTCAGGACTGCAACATTTTATATATGAACTAGGGATCTTCAATCTTTGGTCTCCCTCATTTTGGGGGAGCAAGAATGGATGGGAGAAAGAAGTTAGTTACATCCTCTTAGGAAACTTCTAAAAATTAGGAATACAGACAGCTTGGAAGTCAAAAGACCACAGAATTATAGAAATCTTAGAGAAAGTCTGTCTCTACAAGCTAGAAAAAAATATTAGGTGATTTATTTGTCCAAGGTCACATAGCTGCTTACTAATCTCTCCCTCTTTAAATTCCTCATGTCACTTAACACATTCTCTCTTCTATGCTAGTTATTTGTGCACATAGCCCATGTCAAATGTTCTCATTAGATCGTAAGCTTCCAGAGCACGAGATGAGTCCTATCTACATGTGTGCCCTTCCCCAACACCTAATGCAGGGTCTTGCACATTGCAGCAGCTTAATATATATGTTAGATTAACAGAACTGGCAGACTGAAGACCTTGCCACCTAGTTCAGTCTACTTTACGAGATGGCAAACACAAGCCACTGTGAAAGCATTCTTGGCTGCAAAATCAAATTTGAGGATCAGTTTTCCTGACACTTTTAAGTTCATTTATTTGGTCCACCATAGTTACTCATTATATAACTGAAACCCTGGGCTCAAGCTCAAGTCCCAGTGAGAGCCTCTTCAGACTGTATTTGAAACCAGCATATCTACTAGATAGATTTCCAGTTCCTGTTAGGTACTGATTTTAGCTGCCAGTCAAATATTTATTAAGCACTAACCTACATAGCAGCAGAACACTTGGCTATCAAAAGCTAATCTTTCCTTTCACAACACGCTTTCCTTTATGAAAAAGGACCTTCCCCCTAAAACCTTATAAACATACATTTAATAAAATAAACAGGTACTGAAAAGTACCTGTTTTTTGAGGAACTGGGAAAAAAGAAAGCCAAAACCCAAAGCATTCCTGTCCTCAAGGGGACTATTTTCTACTGAGGAAGGATTCAGTATACCACTTGTTCCCATGAGTGGTGCTAACAACACATCAAAATAGTGATATTGTGAATCAGTCAAGAAGCATTTACTATGGAAAATAGTAAGGCACTGTGCTGGTGACAGTAAGAAAGGCATAAGACTATCTTTGCACTTCAAAGAGCTCACAATCTGATGAAGGAGAAAACATACAAACTGTGTACAAGCTAGATAACAGACAGGGTAAATCAGAGATAACAAAGAGAGAACAGCTCCCTTGGTTGGTGGTTAGCTATCAGGCAAAAATTCTTGCTTGTATGGCTTCAAGATTTCTTCTCGCTCACTCCTGGCCGTCACGACTCAGTACAGCTACATACACCAGTAACAACTACAAGCTTCTATGTGGCACTGCCCCTGAATACAAACCATCAAGTGCCCACTCACTCCTTTTTGTAGGAAATAGGAGGCTCCCAAGAGAGCTTGCATACACAGCAGACTGAGAGTTTTGTCATTTCTTCAGTTTTCTCCACCCTATACCTGCTGGAACTCTCTGCCAAAACCAGCTGTTGATAAATGCTTGTTTTCCTTTCCCTCTTCAAAAGACATAAGTTATAAGGGAAACTGCTATTCTAAACTTGATTTGGACAAGCACAGAAAGATAGGAAATTCTGGAAGAAAAGCAACAACCTTATTTTACCATTTGTGACAGAGAAGAGGAAAAGCAAACATGGTCTGTCACAGCATAGGAGTGGGAAAGAGTAGATTTCAAGAGACGATTAAGAGACGAATTAAGAGATGAGTAAGATTCAAGAATCTTATTCCATGGAATAAGGTTCAACAGAGAAAACAGCACTAGAAGGATGAGAAACTCTCAAAAATAAAATGTCGAAAATACAGGGAAGCTGTATTGTTAGAAGGAACAAGGTAAATAAATCAACCAAATCAGGTTTTGAAGGCACAAAAATAAAATGGGAGGAGAGAGGATAAATTTGTTAAAATCTGGGCACAATATTGCATCTCTCTCTACACATACACAAAATATATATTATATTGTTGTTTGTCTTGGAGTAAGGGTAGGGCTTAGAAGGCTCTGTCACAGGTTGAGCACAAATGGTCCACTGGAACATTTAGGGTGAAAGTGGCTCTGGTTTACACAGTTTGTATTTCCTTTGTGCTTTGCTCACAGAGCATCTTTGATGTGGGTACAACATGATAGGTGGTCCTGTGGCAGGTCAATACAAAAATTCTTCAGAGACCCTAAAAGTGTCCTTATACACTTTTACTGATTAGCATAAAACACCATTAAAATAACCTTTTGGGTGAGCGTGCATTTTTCGTTCAAACTATGTGGCCAGCTCACCAAGTTTTTTGAACACTAGGCAATTCAGCTGGGAGTTCGGTACCTTATCTTACCAGATGATCTTCAGTATGTGAGACAATTCAAGAAGAAGCAGTGACAGATCATCTGGGTTTCACAGGCATACAACAGTAGTTAGCATGATGGCTCTTAAGTAAGTTGGGTAGGTAGCTTATCTCACACTTTCTTTTGGAGATTACCAAATACTGAACTAGCTCTGGTGATATAAGCGTCAACTTCATTATCTATCTGGACAGCCCTGAAGAGCAGACTGCTGGGTAAGTGAATTTATCCACAGCATTCAAAATTTCTTCATTTACTGTGACCAATGATTGATTGGGTGGTGTTGATGTGGAGAATCTCTTTTTTTCTTAGTATTGATTGTCAAGCCAAAATTAGCATGTATCTCAGCTTCAGAGACAATCACCCGCAAACGAAAAATTTGTTATATACCAACACTCCCTCCACTGTGGTCTTTTCAAGTTAGTTTACCTCAGGGCAGAAGCTGATCTTTATGCTATTTTCTTCCTCACTGAAGGTGTCTGACAACATGGAAAACCTCCTGCTGAAGAGCAGGTACACAATCCTGCTTCACTCCTTTGGTGACTTAAAAAACATGAGAGCATCATCCTTCATCCAGAATCCATGCGAGTGTGCCATCATGAATCTGAGTACAATGCTGACTCACTTCTCCAGGCAACCCGCATTCTCCATGATCTTCCCCAAGCCCTCACAACTGACAGTGTTGAAGGTCTTGGATCCAGAACTCTGTTCTGCTCCAGGTACATCTCCTTGAGGTATCAGGCAGCAAACACCATGTTAACTGTTATTTAGTCCTTTCTGAAGCCACACTGACTCTCAGACAGAGGAACCATCTTCCAGGTGATTAATCAGCCAATTAAAAAGGACTCTGACAAGAATCTTGCTAAGAATGACTAGGAGATGGGGCAGCTAGGTGGTGGAGTGGTTAGAGAGGACCCAAGTTCAAATCTGGCTTCAGACACTTAACACTCCCTAGCTGTAACTCTGGGCAAGTCACTTAACTCCAATTGCCTAAGGGGGGAAAAAAAGAATGACTAGGAGTAGGAGAAAAAAGGACAATCTTTTCCTTTACAAGGATGAACAATGGAGACATCCTTCCATCCTTCTCACCATATGTGATCATATGTTAATATATTATACTTATATAATAACTTGAATTATATTGTAGATAAAAGGAACTTCTAAAAGATGGAGTTGCTGCTCCAAGTGAGTGGGACAATATTACTGTTGACAAAAGGCAGAACAGTTCAAGTCTTAATCTGCTTGTACTTCAAGGAGAATGACCTTTATATTGGGCAATATGGAATAAAAAAATGGCCAACAGGAAACTGACACCCAAAATATGTAAGAAAACAGTAAGAAAACCTCTGGCTCTTCTTGAGTTCAAGTTCCTTGGTCTTGATGAACTACACAGGATACAGTCTAGGATACTAAAAGTAACAGCTGAACCACTCCCAGAGATATTTTGAAAGCTTGTGGAGAATGGGACCATTCCCACAGAACTGGAGAAAGAGGACTATCACCCAATTTTCTAAAACCAAGAGAGAATGAAATGTTCCAACTATGGGGTAGTAAGTTTGACTATGAATATGGGTAAAATTCTAAAATGTATCACTAGGAAGTGGCCACCTAGAAAAGGAAAGAGTGATTACAAAGAACCAGCATAGCTTAAGTGAGAACAGGTCATGGCAGATAACGTCATTTCTTTTTTGTAGAGAATGATGAACCTAGTTAAGTAAGAAGCATACTGTAAATGTTATTTATTTAGATTTTGGCTAAGCATTTGATAAACTTCCATTTTATTCTTTGGGTTAAATCACAGTGGACTCGTGTCTTCCCCCATTAGAATGTAAGATCGTCACTAGCAGAAAGTGTTTTCTTCTTTGTACTTGCATTCCTGGTGCCTAGCATGTAGAATGTGTTTAATAAATACATGTTGATTGATTGGTTGAGCCCAGTCTATAAAGAGTCAAGTTGATTAAAGTTCAATGTCAACCTGGAATAAGGTCTCCAAACTATCCCTAAGTTCTGGACTCATTCCTAGATAGAAATGTGACCAATCACTTTGTTTTTTAAAGTAGAGCAAATGATCATCAAATGTATAGATGGCATAAATCTGCAAAGGTCAGACAATACAAGTGACCAGTCAGGATTCTAAAATACCTGACAGGACTGAATAGGGATTAACACAAAGTTTGCAAAAAACTCCAGAAGTACATTCTTGAGAAGATTTGGCTGGATAGAAATTTATCTTAGATGTGAGGAGTTTAGTCAACTGCATATTCAATGCAAAATGCAAAAAAGAACGTAGGGTACATGGGGAGAGGCATAATATAAAGAATTAAGGGTAGTGATAGTCTGACTTATTTTTCCCTCAACAGTATTCCCAAATACATGTAAAGATAGTTTTCAATATTCATTTTTGTAAGATTTTGTGTTCCAAATTTTTTTCTTCCTCGCCCCCTCCTCCCCAAGACAGTAAGCAATCTGATATAGATTACATATGTACAATTCTTTTAAACATATTTCTTTATTGTTTTGATTTTTCTTAAACAAGCAAAAGAGTAAAAACATGAGAAAGAAAAGGAAACAAACAAGCAAAAAAAAAAAAAGGTGAAAATACAATGCTTCAATCCACATTCTGCGTTCACAGTTCCTTTTCTGGATGCAGATGCCATTTTTCAATTCAAGTCTATCGGAACTGTCTTAGATCACAACATTACTGAGAAGAACTGAGTCTATCATAGTTGATCACATAATCTTGTTGTTACTGTTCTGGTAACTTCAGAACATTTCACTCAGCATCAGTTCATGTAAGTCTTTCCAGGCTTTTCTGAAATCAGCCTACTCATCATTTCTTATAGAACAATAATATTGCATTAATTTCATATACCATCACTTATTCAGCAATTTAGCATCTACTCTATTTTCAATTACTTGCCACTACAAAAAGAGCTGCTACAAACATTTTTACACCTGTGAGTCCTTTTTTTCTTTTATGATCTTTGGGATACAGAACCAATAGTGATACTGCTGGATCAAAAGGTATGCACGGTTTTGTAGACCTTCGGACAAAGTAGTAGTGAGTCAGATTAATGGGCCACCAGACAAAATCTGAAACACTGTTTAATAATGGACCTTACATCTTAGGAAGGACAGACAAGTTATTGATTATGAAACCGGGATGATGAAGAATTTTCAGGTCATGCCATATTGGGATTTTCTTTAGAAATGGGGATGTTTAATCCATAAAAGACCTGTCCTAGGAGGATGCTGGTAGGGTGAAGAGGAGATGGTAGGGTTGACTCTGATAGGTGTTTTCAAGTATTTATTAAATGGAGAGGAATTAGCTTTTTTCTGCTTGGTTCCAACTATTAACCAACTATTAAAGAACATTAGTACAAAAGTGGCAGATTTCAGCTTGATGTGAAAAGTTTCCTAACAAGCAATGTTACTGTGTGGCTCAGAAATGGTAAGGAGTCACCATTTAATAAAAAAGCTGGAGAGATCTCTAGAAGCAAAGCAAAGTTTATTATACACTCTCGGGAGAAGGGCATCCCACCGTCTAGCAGACAATCAAAGGGAAAGTGTACCTCCTGGGGACAAGGTTAACACTTTAATCCCTAATGTAAATACCACCTCCCACCACTGACCCTCATCCTCCTTGGCTAAGGGTCTTACATTCTAAAAGCGCGAACTACCCAAGAAACTGAACTTGACTAGTAAGTACATAATAGGTGGAACTTGATTGAAAATGATGTCATGGAAGTATAGCAGGAAAGGGACTTAAGTATGCCCTTGAATCAATACTCAAAGTCCTTCAGGCCTACTCCAACTCTGAAGTAGATGAAGCCTTACTCAATTTTCACAACTATCCTGAGAGAGCTCACCTCATCTCATTCACTATGCAAAAAAGTAAATGGCAGGCCGTCCCCCTTTCTGGAAGTTTTCAAACAAAAGCTGGAAGACAACTTACTGTTTCTCCTCTAGCTCTTTTCATAATGTGGTCCAGTCACCTACTCTTGCCATCTTCTTGTCATCTCTCCCCTCTATATATTGTAAATCAATGCCGTCAATGCTACTAGAAAAGATCTGCCAAATAGGCTCCTCTGTAGCTACCTTATCATCCCCAAGATTTCCCAGACCACTGCTCCACTATGTGTTGTTTACCACTATTATCACATAACTCCTTAAGGGGAAGTATGGTACTTGGGACCTGGTAAACAGTTAAATACTTTTCATTCATTCATAAAGTCTTAGTACACAATGCTGGTCTATTAATGTAGCTACCATATCATATGGCAAATTACTCTAATATTTTTGTCAAAAAAACCCCAAATGGGATCATGAAGAATTAGATATGACTGAAAAATGACTGACCAACAAAATCTAGTGTCTGATAAACCCAACAATCCATGCTTTTGGGATAAGAATGCAACACTTGAAAAACTGGAAAGCAGTTTGGTAGAAATTAGTTATAACACTAAGATATGGTTAAAATGAATGATACATAGGATGATATTGTAAATAAATTAGGGGAGAATGGGAAAATGTACCTGTCAGATCTATGCATAAGAGTTTGACCAAGCAAAGGATAGAGGATTATGAGAAATAATTTTGATTACGTAAAAATTTTTTTTGCACAAACAAAACTAATACAGCCAAAATCAGATGGAAAATAGTGTTATGCCACTGTCTCCTTGAACTGTTCTACCTCAGTTTCCCTGAACAAGTTTCCCCAATTGTCCTGGGTTTCCCTGAATTGTTCTACCTCAGTTTCCTTAACTGTTCTTCCTCAATCCCCTTAGTTGTAAAATCCTCCTCTGGTTCATTAAGAATGAGGGCCACTTGCTCTAAGGTTATAAATTGTCAAGTCAATGTGAGACTCAAGATGAGGGGGAGATCAGACTCCCTGGCTCCTAACTCCTTCTGCCCTCAAGAATTTATGGCACTACCCCCTCTAAATATTCCAAAAGCTAAGACTATCCTGGATACCTCATTGACATCTTTACTTCTGTTTATTCAGACATCCTGACTCTGGCTTCTTACTAAGAATTTATAGTTTCCCCCCCCATCCTGACAGAACCAAATGGTTCTGAAAACTTTCTGCTCTTTTCTTTCTTTGTTTCAAAGTCATGTAAAAGACTGGGGAGTCTCACATTCGCCACTGGATACTGAGATGAGAGTCCTGTCCAGTCAATTATACTCTCCAATTAATAAAATATTAAAAACTCTCCAATCTCTATCTTGCCTCAGTTTCTCTGGCATTACATTAACAAACTAAAGAAAATTTTTTCCAACAAATTTCTCATTTCTCAAATATATGGAAATGAATCAAATTTACAAATTAGGAGCCATTTTTCAGCTGACAAATGATCAAAGAATATGAACAATTTTCAGAGGAAGAAATCAAAGATAGCAATAATTACATGAAACAATGCTCTAAATCCCTATTGATTAGAGAAATGCAAATTAAAACAACTCTGAAATACTGCCCCACACTAGTCAAATTGGCTAACATGACAGAAAAGGAAAATGACTAACGCTGGAGGGGATGTGGGGAAATGGAGATAGAAATGCCTATCTGCTGGACTTGTAAATCAATGTAAACCAATGTAGCCACTCGGAAAAACAATTTTGAATTATGGGGCTACAAACATGTGTGCACTCTTTGACCTAGCAATACCAATTATTAAGCCTATATTCCATAGATAAAGGGAAAAGGGAAAACTACCTATTTGTACAAAAATATTTATATGAATATTATATCGCTTTTTTGTGTGCGATGCTAGTGGCAAAGAATTGGAAATCAAGGGGATCATTAATTGGGTAATAGCCGAAGTAGTTAATGGTATATGATTGTGATGAAATATTGTGCTAAAAGAAATGATGACCAAGTTGGTTTCAAAAAACCTAGTTAAGAGTAAGATTTAAATGAACTCATGCAAAGTGAAATGAGCAGTACCAAAACATTATATATAGCAACAGCAATATTGTAAGGATGATCAACTGTGAAAGATTATTTATTCACTATCCAAATAGTGAATCCAAATTCTGGATTTGAATCCAAATACTGGAGTATCCAAATGCTCCAGTGCTATAAGAAATAATAAACACACTGGATCCATAATCCGAAGGAATCACAAAAAAAGGAAAAAGATCCACATGTACAAAACTGTTTGTGGCAGCCCTTTTTGTGGTAACAAGAAACTGGAAACTGAGTGGATGCCCATCAGTTGGACAATGCCTGAATAAGTTATGGAATATTATCATTCTATGAGAAACAATCAGTAGGATAATTCTGGAAAGGCCTAGAGAGACTTATATGAACTAAGATCGATGCTTGAGTAAAGGGAGCAAAATCAGGCTAACATTGTATATGGTAATATCAACATTGTGCAATGATTCACTTTGATATACTTAGCTCTCCTCTGCAATTGAGAAAAGACAATACCAAAAGATCCATGATGTAAAAATGGTTATCTACAATCCGGACCAAAAAGTATGGAGTTTGAATGAAGATCAAAGCAAGCTACTGATTGATATATTCTACCTTTGGGGGGGATGCCTTTGTTTTTTTTCTTTCTCATGGCCTTTCTCTTTTGTTCTGATTCTTTCACTAAACTATTATCAGGTTGCTTATCATTTTGGAGAGGGGGAAAAAAAAGGAACTTAAAATCTTATAAATGATGAAAACTCTTTACATGTAATTAGAAAAAATAAAATACTATTAAAAAAAAAAAAAAGCAATTCCAAACAACCCATAATAAACAACCACCAGAAAGAGAACTATGAATTCTGAAAGCAGACTGAAGCATAATTAAAAAAAAAATCTTTATTTTTGTTTTATTGTTTTCTTTAGTAACATGGTTATTAATATGAAAATGTTTTGCATGACTTCATATATATAACTGATATATTATTTGTTTTCTCAAGGAGGACAGGAATTTGGAAGTCAAAATTTTTTTTTAAATGGTTAATAACTTTTTGCATCTAATTAGAAAATGGAATAAAAATAATTTTTAAAGAGAAAATTACAGCACTCTCTGACCAAAAAAAAAAAAAAAAAAGCTGTCTAACTCAGTTAAAATGTTTAACTATTAATGTTTTAATTTTAACTGTCTTTCCCCCTCAAAAAGCAATTCAATTTTTCAAGTCTCAACTCATCAAGTATTTTAAATTTGGAGATTCATTTGCTTTTCCACTCAATGAACTTTCCCTTCACCTTCTACTAAAAAAAAAAAAAAAAAAAAAAAAACTCATACATAAATTAAAATACACACACACACACACACACACACACACACAAATCCATACATACATATAAAACTTCTCTTGATTAAACTTCATTCTAAATAACTGACACAGGGTGAGAATGAGAATTATATAGTCATTTTCTCCAGGAGAGTGAGATTACATACAAATTCTTAAAGCATTATTAGGTACTACAAACAAATAACATTAAGGCACAGTGATTGGTCATGGTTACAAGAAAATGAAAACTATCCTTTTAAATTCATGCAAGCCAATAGATATGTAAAAGTAACAGTAAAAACAATAGATATGTAAAATTTGTTTTTCATTTTCATTTCATGGGATACCACCCCACCCCCACGACTTTCTTAAAACATCAATAAGGACAAAACACAGGAAATAGAGAACCTCTACTTGGAATTTCAGTAGGGATGATTTTGGTTCTCTAAGCCTTCATTCAATCTTCTTTCAGAAGACAATATTTAGATGGAATTGTTAACAAAATACTGAACTCTTTTCCTTATCAAATTCCAAAGTCAAATAAGCCTAAAACTGGCCTCATCTTCAAAAAACAACAACAAAAAGCAAAATCCCAGAATATATGATTTAAGATTATCTAATACCTAACATTAGCAGCCATCCATTAATTTACTCCTTGTCCAGTAATTCAGAAGCACAAGAAACACATACTGTCCCTACAGGCAGGCATCTCTCCCAGAGTACCCTGGATTCCTCTCCACAAGTCTGCACTGTTCAGGGTCCCGTTGCTTTGGACAAGGGCAATCAGGGCTGCTGGGCCAGCCAGGATTTACAGAGAAGGAAGCTGTTTAAAGCCCAGTTCTTGGATCTTTCAATCTATCAATCAGTTAGTCATCAAACATTTATTAATCATCTTGTGCAGTCAAGGCTGGGGATAAAAACCTAAGGAAATCCAAGAAGCTGCTTTCTCACTAGTGTGTTTGCTCATAGGGAAAACAACATGAGGCTCCACTTCACACACACATACAAGCCCCAGCTCACAAAGCTTCTCCCCACCTCGGTGGTTTAAAACCCCAACTTTTGAAGGGTCAGAGAAAATCGTCTCCTCTTTCCTGTCAAGCACAATTGAAAGAGGCCCTTACTGGAATAAATGGCAGGAGAATGTAATCGAAATGTGAAAACTACATGCTTCCTACTTGAAAGCCCTGCCCCCAGCTACAGAAACTTCCTATAAAGCTCCCTGATCATATTATTCAAGAGAATAAACCATGGCAGATTCTTGCTGGCTGATTTCCAGAAGGCACTGACTGACCCGTTTTGAAAGCCAGCTAGACTGAAATGAAAAGGAACTGGACGGGAAGAGAATCCAATTCACCTGAATTCCATACCAAGAGCTTCAGAGGCCTTCGGGTTCACCTCCAGTGAAATCTGTGGGTGAGCTGCTGCATCATACATCAGGGAACGGATAAATGGCTTTCGCTGCCTGAATGTTGAGTTTTTGCTTCTTCATCAATTCATATTCTCCTAAATGTTCACCAAGTGCTTGGTTGTGTCATGGACATTGAGAAGTTGGGGTTCCTACCAGACACCTCAAATGCTGGGAGTTCTCGCTAACATTCCAAGACCATGCTAAAAATCTATTCTCATTAGAAAAGCATTTTTACTGCCGCCCAATTCTTAGTCACATTATTACAGAGCTAAAAAAAGAGAGCTTTGAGCTTCATTTAGTCCTATCTCTTTCTTTACAGATGAGCAAAGGTGAACCTCATTTATGTGACCTGACTAAAGCGTGCAAATGGACAGCTCTGAGATTGTATATGTATATATATATATAACTTTGACTAAAATGAAAGTTCAGGAAGTAGGAAGAGGATGATAATCCCAGTTTTTCTTCTCAGCGAGTTCAAATCCCAGCTCAAACATGTCTGTGACTGGGGGGGATAAGTCTCTTCACTGGGCCACGTTCATTTATAAAATGAGAGAAGGATGGGCTGAATACTTTCTAAGGGTCCTACTCTCCCCTGCCCCCCTCCCCCCCAAAAAAAACAACAACACTTAATACTAGAGCTCTTTTAAGTATACAAAGTCTCCCAACAATCAATAAGCATTTAAGCACTGAGCAGATGCTGAGGATACAAATTAAAAGCAAATTCTCCATGGGCTTCTAAGTAATTTAAGGGCTGAGCTTCACAGAAAACCTTTAGAACTAGTGCAATAATTCCTATTTTCCAGACAAGGAAAGCGGGGTGACTTGCCCAGTGTGTCACACAGCTAGTGAGCATATTAAGGCAGAATTCATTTTATATATGGATCTTATCTGTAAGATATTTACTTTATTACCTAGCAGTCTCTAAATTTATGACTTTCAAGTCCGTTTTGCAGATTAGATTGATGTTGTATAATTCCTAGGGAGGATATAGCAATAACCCTAAGGCTAACTGGCTTTAACTCTAAGGTTACTTGGCCTTGGGAGTGTTGTATTTACACAAAAAAATGCGGATTGTCAGATATTAATCTGTTGGTCAGTGATAAATTTCAGAAACAATCTAAACCACAGAATTCAGTAATGGGGTGCAACTCTACCTCTAAGCCATAGCATTCAACACTCAATTCTACCTCTAAGCCATAAAATTAGTATATTAGCATATCAGTGACCAGAAGCATCATATTTCTCTTATCTTTTCCCTATAAATTTATCTTCTTGCTCCTGGTTCTCTACTAAATTATTTTGGAACTTAGGCTAATCAACTTTGCCCCTTGACTTGGAGATGGGCTCAATCCTGCAAATTCTTGAGATACCCCGAGACCCTGGTCTGACCCCAATCTTTTTTTTTTTTGGGGGGGGGTCTCCTTTGAATCCCAGCGAGATGAGCAATGTTCATAAAAATTGGATGGATGGAAAGGCAATGGAATTGTCCCCAACCTCAGACAACAACATTACAGGGAAGTAGCAACATTTATTATGTTAAATAATTAAATACAAAATATGTAACAAGATTTCTGGAGTAACAGGGGTGACAGGGAGAGATTAAGTATTTCACTCAAACTTGTCCATCCAAATAGCTTTCTTTTGCCTTAAATGGACACTTTGTAATTAGGAAAATGTTTGGATTCTTAAGAAACTTTTTTTTTTTTAAGTAAGGAGAGAAATGGTGGGAATGATGAAATCCTATAAGCTTTAGCCATACAGTAGCTAGGGATGTCATCCCTCAGTAGTGTTTAACTGAACCATCTGGTTTTTTCCCAGTCTCATCATGTTCCTAACGCCCAATCCTAAAGATTTAAGGCCAACTACTGCTTTCTGTCTCCTGACAGCGCCAGACAGCTGCCCACCCCTTACAGTTACAAAGGGCCACTGGAGCTTCTCATCCAACTACCAGCTAGAATGAGGGGGCGTTGAGGGAAACAGAAGTCCCTCATTTGTTGCTAAAAATAACTGAGAATCCAGAAAGGAAGTGATTATCTTCCCATCCGACAAGGCACAGAGAATGGTTCAGATGACAAACTTGGTAGAGGTTTGAAAACTGCTGGCAGATTAGACTTCCCCCCATCATGATACCTCCCCCACCAAAGGAGGTTAACTATTATTGGGGTAAGGGTAAGGGGCCCAGACGTAGGAAGATTACTGTAGGAAGGTCAGAATGATCCTCAAAGGCAAAAAAAGTTATCTGAAAATAAAGATATGCCTATCCATCCCATTTCCCCACAAAAAAGCCCTATCACACAACATCCTGGGGATTTATCTGCTTGTAGTAAGGGTGGGGATGAGAGGAAGCTGGTTCCTCACAGTTTACCATCTAAAAGCTTCTGAAAAATAGTCCCGGGGCAGCTAAGTGGTACAGTGTATCCAGCCCTGAAGTCAGGAGGACCTGAGTTCAAATTTGGCCTCAGACACTTAACACTTCATACCTATGTGACCCTGGGCAAGTCACTTAACCCCAATTGCCTCAGCAAAAAAAAAAGAAAAAGAAAAAGAAAAAAGATAGTCCCATTCTCCTCACCCCAGGCCCTACCTTACCCCTAATAAATCCTAAGGAACAAACACCAACTACTACATGATATTCTATCTGGAATCTAAGGTATGCACATGGTCCTTACCCTCAGGAAGCTTGAAATCTATCTGACACTGGAAAAACTTTCAAGTCAGTGTTGAGTTCAGTAAAATTTTATTACAGGGAGCAAGTATGCACAGGGAAGGACATAAACTATATAAATGAAGGAAATTCTAGGTAGAGATATTCCAATTTTCTCACATGTAGAATGAAGGAGGTTGATGCTATCCAAGAAAAAATGTTACATTTAGGAGTAAGAGAATGGTAATTTAAATCCTGACCCTATTACCTGTGACCTCAATCAAATACTCTGATCTTCTAGGTAGAGATAGTTCCAATTTTCTCACATGTAGAATGAAGGAGGTTGATGCTATCAAAGAAAAAATGTTACATTCAGATGTAAGAGAACGGTAATTTAAATCCTGACCCTATTACCTGTGACCTCAATCAAAAACTGACCTCTCAAGTTGTCAATTTCCCATCTATGAGGTAAAATGAGGGAATTGGCCTAGATCAGAAGTATCAAACTCAATGGTTTTATGAGCCATACCCAAGAATCCTTGCTAGCAGTTTAATAATTTAGAAAACCATATATTACCTCTATTTTTATCTATTTTGCTAAATATGTCCCAATTACATCTTAATCTGGTTCCACTGTACAGGAGTGTGGTAATCACATGTACTTCTAATGTCCCATTCAGCTTTGACAATGTCTCTCCTTCAATAAATTTCAGTACATTTCCTATTATCTCCAGAACAGATAAAATCTTTTTTGGCATTTAAAGCCCTTCACACGTGGCCTCCTCTTACATTCCCAATCTTTTTACACATCATCACACCCCCATCTTCTCTGTGACCCAGTGACACTGGCATTCTTGGTGTTCCTCCCCACAAAGCATTCTATCTTAAAGACTCCAGGCATTTTCTCTGGCTGTTCCTCAAACCTGCAAGACTTCCCTTCTCATCACTACCTCCTAACTTCAATTCCCACAAGACTTTTCTGGTCCATTTTAAAGTTAGGATCTTCCCTCTGTTGATTATTCTATAGATAGCACTTCTACTTAGTTGTTGGTATGTTGTCTTGATTAAATTGACTTCTTTGAGAGCAGTGACTTTCTTTATATCCCCAGCACTTAGCAAAAGTGCCAGGTACATAGTATGACCATTAATAAGTACATACTGCTTGTTGATTTTATATAACTTAGTTCCTTATTCCACACCACAGCCTCCTGCCAGTTTCTCCATCCATATATCCAGTCCAATCTATTCTCAAGCTTTTAGGCTCTTTGCCTTCTTGTTTTACACCCAGTTTATTTTGCTTATTATTCATACTTCTGCATTTATGCACAGACATTTGAGGCTGTTTCTTTCACTCTGGAATTTCCATTGAATTTCTGATGTTCTCTTCTGCTTCTCTTTTCCTCTAGGGTAGGAATAAGCCTTATTTTTTTCATAAGCTGAAGTAGAGATTCTTTCCAAATTAGCCAAGAAATCACTCCTCATTCACAAGTAGAGAACCTCTTCTCTAGCCTAAATAGCCTTGCCCCACCCATTCCATCATTGCAAAGGGAGGGGGGTGGGAGGGGGCTGAAATGCTGTTTCCCTAGAATCTATTTTCAACCCAGTCATTAGGTCCCACCTATGTTTCCCCACAGTGAGGAACCTTTTATTTTTTCTATCAGTGTTATGGACGAGGATACGGGCAGAAAAGGGATGAGAACCAATCTAGAATCTTAAAGATTATCTTCTCTCCCTCCCCACTTCCTCCCGAAAACAAAGTCTTCAAAATCACCTGACTTTTTTTCCAAAGAAGATCATGAAACTAATCACTAAAAAACCAATGATCTGTTAGAGAAAATAATTTTAAGAAAAATCCTCAAAGAAGCATCACCCTTCTTTCAAATTAGGTCAGAAAACGAATAATTTTAAATAATCAATGTCCAGTTAGAGAGAATAATTAAAGAAAAGCCACAAAGAATAAATACCTGAATTTCAAATTAAGATCATGAAACATTTATGAAAGACCGCAAAGAGTTCCAAAAAAAGGGGTTAAGATAAACGCTAGAGTGGAAGAGAAGTGGAAGGTTAAATTATGCTCAAGTTCGGGTAATACGCTTATTCGGTCGCTGCGCCCGGTGGTCCCCATCCTCCCGGGCCACGCAGGACACCCATCAGTATTTGTAGGCTTGAGATGAAGTTACTGCCTCGCTCGCTTGTCCTCTCACATAGTTCCAAACTGGCCAAACCCCAAACCCGGCTGCTCCCCAAGGTGAAGATGCCCACTTCATGCCAAGGGTTCACGCACTATTAGCGAGAGGGAAAGCGCCCACCTGGCAAAGGGAAACGCACAGGAGCCCCGACCCCGGCCCCGTCCCTCCCTACGCGTCCCGTTCGGGTTCCTGCGCTCGGGTACGGTTTTCGCAGGCAGTTGCCCCGCAATCATTAAGTGCCTCCCGGGTGCTAGGTGCCGGGCTAAACGCTGAGGATACAATGAAGGGAAAAAGACAGACAGACACAGAGGGGGCAATGGAGACATCCCAGTGGGACGAAGGGAGGCGCTCTGGGAGGGGAGGGGAGGACCCTGCAATGCAGCCACCTTGCCCTCCGAAGGTGCCCTCCCGCCGAGGGTCTTCCGCCGCTCCGCGGGAGGGGAAACAAGGCAGCGCAGCCAGTCCCCAACTCCAGCTCCGCGCACACAAAGCCCTTCACCTTGCTTTCCAAGCTCCTCCCTGGGCTGGTTCTTGGAAGGGTCTCGGATGCCCCCTTCGGTGGTCCGCGGCACGGAGCCCCCACTCCTCCTCCCATCTCTCTAGGCTCGCCCCCCCGACCAGCTCAGCTCCTCCCCAGCCCGGAGGCGCGAGGCTCCGCGCGCCTCCTCCCCACCGAGATCACTGCGGTGCCCACCCGGGGCGGCGGGTTCGTGGGCTCCCAGCCGGGCGCGGGGACCGTGCGGCGCTTACCTGCGCGGAGACAGCGGGAGGAGGAGGGAGAGGAGGAGGACTAGAAGAGAAGGAAGAGAAGGCGAGGCTGAGCAGCCCGAGTCCCGAAGCTGCCCCGGTGCCGGAGCTCCTGTCCTTGTGGAGCGGCTGCAGTGGCCACGGCGGGCTGACTCCTCACTGGGGCTTCCTGTTCGGCTGGACAAAGGACATTTCCTGGGAGGGGCGTGGGAATGCTCCCAGCATGCCTCAATTTGTAGTTCCCGGGGACTTCCTGCCCGCAGCCCCCCGTTTCCCCGCATCCCCCTTTCCCGCAGGGACAGCAGGCGCACGCCTCCCGAGCGGAGCGCAGCGCCCTGCGTCAGTCCGCGCCCGTACGGCCCGGCGGCTGGCCGGCTGCCTCAGCCCCGCGCCGCCACCTGAGCCCCTCCCGGTTGCTGTCCACGCGGCGTGCTGGGGGTCAAGCTGCGGGGCTTGTCGCAGTCTGTGGGAGAGAGCCCTTCCTTTCTTTCCCGAGGGACTGGAAGATGGATCGTTTAGCATTTGGGTGTTGTTTTGTTTGTTTGCTTCTAGAGTTTCAATATTTTATTTTCTACTAAAAGCGCAGGAACCCTGCTTTAGGAGCGGGGCGGGGCTGTCATAAAGAATTTAACAGCAATGTATCTGTGGAATTAATCTAAAGGAATCGATTTTGGAATCTCCTGGATCCTTTCCTTTCTACGGCTAACAGGCGTGACTGTTCGGGCTCTTACCCGCGGGCATTGCCTTCTTTGCTGAGAGTGCCGATGGGTTGGAATCCGAGGGACCTCCTGTGCCTGACTCTGGTAGCCTCTACACGGCTCACCCCTAAAAATAGACTTGCCACCCTTTCAGAATGCTAGAAACCTAGGAAGAAGGGAGTGCCTTCTAAAGAAAGAAGGGTGGGTGAGTGGCCAAGGATGGCTGCTGAATGAATCAGAGTGGCAAGGGATCTAGAAGCTGTTCCCCTCCTCTTCCCCCGTGTGTGTCCATATATATGTACACATACATATTCACCCATTTACTTACACGCTCTCTCCCCATTACAATGCTAAATCCTTGAGAACTGAGATTATGATTTTTAAAAAATATCTTCGTTTTCTCCAGCCCTTAGCAAAACGCATATAATAAGGGCTTGTTTAATAAACACTTTGTGATTGATTAAATTTATAGAATAAATCGCAAAATCTTATAGTGGACTACACTAATTAGTGCCAACTTAAATTGAAATTATGAATTAAAAGCTTTGCTGACCTAGACTCCAACCCCCTCCATGTGTATATATGTATATGTGTGTGTATATACATACACATATATTATATTATTATAGATGCCAAATCTGAGGAGCAGAAAAGTTACTATTACTTGCCACGGGAACACAGAGTGAGGGTCTAAATGATTTAAACTTCCAGTAACTGCTATACTAGGCTCTCTTAGCTGCAAGGCAATCCTTTTATTTATCTCTGATCAACTTTCTTTCAGAGTCCCTGAAGTGCCAGTTTAAAAAAAAAAAAAAAACAAAACAAAACTTAACCATTTTCTTAAGTTCTTCCCTTCTTTTTCTCCTTCCATGAGTCCCACTTTACTGATGACTAGCATTTTTCATACAAGGACAAGTTTCACAAACATGTGAGCAACATGAAAAGCACCCTCAAATTAACTTTTAAAGACAAGTTCAATTAAGAAAAGAATACCAAGTCAATAGTTGGATACGTCTAGGCCACTGAGCTGGGGGCCGGAGAGTTCATATATCCTGAAGAAGCATCTCTTAACCAAGAGTCTTGTTAAATAGGGGCTAAGTTTAATTATTTCTATTTGTTCTACATGCCCAATGAGTGTAATTGCTGTCAACTTACCTCCCTTAATCATGCTCCAGTAATAATTTTGTCTCATTTCAATCAATCATCAAGCATTTATTGAGCCCTTACTGTTGTGCCAAAGTTCTCTTTTAATGTCGTGACCCAGTTTCTCCAATTGTCCTATTTAGTTATTCTGCCTCAAGTTATAACCTTTCCCTCTTAAATGGTTGATGAGATAAAGGTCTTATATCTTTAGGTTATAGACAATCCTTCTTAATGTTTGATAGGATAAAGGTTTATACATTTTAGATGTCATTAGAATATCAGTAACCTCCCTCCATTGTGTCATCCTAGGGGCCTCCCCCCTCCATTTGGTTATCCCCATCCAGATATCTCCCCCATTATGTCATTGTTCTTGTTATCCTATAAAAAGCTTGTCCTCTGATACTTAGTGGCTGGATTCTTTGAGACGATAGTCTTGTCCAGCTCTGGGACCAAACATGGATCCACTGGTCCCAGTATTTCTCTACATTTAAATAAACAATTGAATTGGTCTCTAAACTCTTGTCTTGCTCAGTTTCTCTGGCATTACGTTTCTAAGCCTGGAGAATACAAAAGAATAAAAGCAAAAACAATCTGTCTTTGAGGAGGACAATTCTTTTGGAGGAAATGGCATAATATAGATCAGAACATAGAAGATACAAAACAGAGTAGATGGAAAAGGGTATGGTGTTAGCAGCTGAGGGAAATGGGACAGTGTTCTTAATGGAGATGGGGCTTGAATTGAGTCTTAAAGGAAAACCAGGATTCTCATATTCCAAAATTGGGAGGGAGAGTACTTCTGGCAGACATTACCAAGGTCATAAAGATAGGAGATGGGAGGCTCTTGTTAGAGGTAAGACTGAGTCATGAGTTGTAGAAGTTTGTGAGGGGTTGTAGAAAGAAAGAAAATGGGAAAAGTAGGAGGGATACATTTGATACTGAATATGATAGGAAGCCAGTGGAAGTTATTGACCAGGGATTGGTATGGCCAAATGTATACTTTGGGAAAATCTTTTTGTCTCTTATACATTTTATCCCTTTCCATCTCAGAGGAAGTGGTTTTCTTCCTCCATTGATCTCCTCTCCCAATCTTCTGACTTTGTTCCATCAATCATCCCATCTGTATTGGCTCCTTACTGTCTACCAACAAACATATTTAGTTCTTGGTTAAGAGAAAGAAAAATCTTTTAAATGAAATCTTTTCAAGTTGTCATCCTCCCTCCCTCACCCATTCACTACCAAACTTTTTAGAAGGCTCACATCTGTGCCTTCATTTCCTCACCACCCACTCCTCAACTTTTTGCAATCTGGCTTCTGTCTCCAATAGTTTACAGAAGTAATATCTTTCCCTCAAATTCATAACTAATGACTTTCTTATTGCCAAATTCAACAGCTCTTTTTGGTACCCATCATCCTTGATCTCTCTTCTTTGACATTGTTGGCCAATCTAAGTCAATTCAATTGAGCAAATGTGATTCAATTCAATCATTCATTAAGCAACCACTTTGGAAACCCTCTGCTTCTGGATATTTGGGCTTCTGTAACACTGTTTCTTCTAGTTTTCTTCCTACCTCTCTGACTGTCTTTTTCCAGGTTCTTTTGTAGTCTGACTGTCATGCTCCGGCCTCTTAAACACTGGTGTCCCAAAAGACCCTGTCTTTGGATAGTAGCAGAAAAAGTTGGCAAGACTAATATTAAACTGATACAGAGGTAAATGAATACTGGCAGGAAAACTATACAATAACATTTTCAAAGAAAAATAACATTGAAAAGCTTAAGAATTCTGACCAGTGCTATGATTAACTATGATTCAAGAGGATGGATAATAATGCACGTGTGCCTACCTCTGGACATTGAGAAATGATAGATTTAGGGTGAAGAATGAGACAGCTATTTTTGGATATACCCAATGTGGGACTCTATTTTGCTTTATTGTGTATATTTGTTATAAGACTTGTATTTTTTTGTCAATAGGGTTGACCTGAAAAAGAAAAAGAAAGGAAATTTAAACATTGTTGAGGCATTTTTAAAAACAGAAGAGAATAAAACAAAGGCTAGGTGGTCTTATATGGGGAAGTGAGGAAGAGATAAAATATTGACTCAGATGACAAGGGGAGTTCCTCTGGATTCAATTATCACTTCTATAATGATTTTCATAGCTATTTATCCAGCCCTAGTTTTCTGCTGACCTCCAGTCCAGCACCTCTAATGGGTTATTAAATATTTTTGATGGGATGTTCTATAGACATCTTAAACTCAATTATTTTCAAAACTGAACTCATCCTTCCCTCCAGACCTTCTCTTCTTGCCAACTTCCCCATTATTGTTGAGAATATCACTATCTTCTCAATTACCCAGGCTTGAAACTTATATGTCATCAATGATTCCTCATTCTCTGTACCCTACCCCATTCCATCCCACTATATCTTTAGCAAGTCTTCTTGATTTTTCCTTATAACATCTTCCATGTCATGTAGTGTATGGGGAACAGCTAACAAGTTAGTTTGATTGAACTAGAGAATATGTGAAGGGGAGAAATAGGAAATAAGATGGGAAAGATGGGTGGGAAAGAAAGCTAGATTGACAAGGGCTTTCAATGTCAGTCAACCCTGTTCTGTAGCCAATAGGGAATCATTTGGCAGCTGAATAAAGAATACATTGGAGAAAGGAGGGACTTGAAGTAGGGAGATGAATTAGGAGCTTTCTGTGACAGTTTAAGCAGGAGGTAGTGAGGGTTTGGACCAGTCTAGTGAGTGTGTGGGTGGATACAAAGGATATGGTTATCACCCTAATGCAGGTTCTCATCATCTCACCCCTGAGTTATTGCAATAACTTGGTGAATCTCCCCATCACAAGTCACTTGAACTCCAATCTGTCTTCCATTCAAGTGCCAAAGTAATCTAAAGCATATGACCATGTCACTCTACCCACCACCCAGTAAACTTCAGTGACTCCCTATCACTTCCAGGATCAAATATAAAATCTTGTGTTTGGTATTCAAAAGGCCACATAACCCCTCATTGTCTTTCTGATCTTAAACTTTACATCCTGTATTCTGTATTCTATAATCGAATCACTTGGAGAATCCTTGACATTCCTTGAACCAGACACTCCATCTCTTGAACAATCATTTCCACTTGCAATTACCCTGCCTAGAATGCTTTCCTGCCTGCTTTCTTTAAAGCCCAAATAAAATCCCATCTTCCATAGAAATCTGAAGAAGTAGCTTCTTATACTCTGAAGAGCAATGATGTGAGTTCTTAACTACTACCAGAAAGGAAGTTAGCCTAAAGGTAACTAGATGATGTAGTGGATAGAGCGCTGGATCTGGTGTCCAAATAGACCTGATTTTAAATCTACTTTCAGACACTTGCTAACTGTGTGACCTTGGTGAGTCACTTAAGTCTGAATGCTTTAGTTTCTTCAAATGGAGTTAATTATACCACCTACTTTACAGGATTGTTTTAAGAATCAAATTAGATAATATTTGCAAAGCTCTTAGCATACTACCTGGCCTATTAATAGGAGATTTTCATTTTCTTCTAGGATCCCATTTTTTATGATTAAGAAAATACAGAAAAGTTTAGCAGTGGAACTGATTAGATAAGCAAGATCTGCAAGTAAATGTGCACAGCAATCAATGTATTCTAAAACCCAAACTCTAAACTAGAGGAAAAGAAAATCTCGACTTGTTAAGAATAATCAAAAAACAAACAGGTAACCTGACATAAATAGGTTAGAGTGGACTTGTTGCAAGAGCTGAATTTTAAAAATTGTCATTATTCCCAAACAGCCCTGAATTTGGAGCAGGTCTCACAGTACATTTTCTATCAAAAGGCCAAGAACCATGTGTCAAATAATAAAGAGAAACATGCACGGGAAAACACTCCATACACAAGGGGTTATAATTGCTTACAGAATTTCAAACACAGGAGAAGAAATATTTCTCAGACCAACTCATTCATACTCATAGGATAATTGATATGCCATCAGAGGTGGATTCACTGAATCCAACCTTCTCGTTTTATTGATGAGGCTAGAAAGGTTAAGAAATTAGCAAAAAATTGTTGGTGGAGTTGAGAAATGGAGCAACCATTCTAAAAACAATTTGGAACTATGTCTAAAGAGCTATAACACTGTGTATACCCTTTGATCCATCAGTGTCTCTACTGTATCCCAAAGATATCATAAAAGAGAAAATGTATGTATGTATGAAAATGTTTGTGATAGCTTTTTTTGTAGTGGCAAGGAACTGGAAACTGAGTGGATGCCCTGATGGGGCATCCCGATTGGGGAATGGCTGAATAATTTATGGTATATAAATGTAATGGAATATTATTGTTCTATAAGAAATGATGAGCAGGCTGATTTCAGAAAAGCCTGGAAAGACTTATATTAACTGATGCTGAGTGAAATGAGCAGAACCAGGAGAACATTGTGCATAGTAACAAGATAATGTGATGATCAGCTGTGATGGACTTGGCTCTTTTCAGAAATGTGGTGATTCAAGGCAATTTCAATATAACTGGGATGAAAAATGCCACCTACATCTAGAAAGAGAACTATAGAGACTGAATATGGCCTGAAGCATAGTATTTTCATCTTTTTTGTTTGTTTGTCTGCTTTTTCTTTCTTGTGGTTTTTCTCCTTTTGTGATTTTTCTTGTACAATGTGACAAATAAGGAAATATGTTTAAAAGGATTATACATATTTTATCTTTATCAGATTGCTTGCTGTGTTGGAGGAAGGGAAGATAAGGAAAGGATGGAGAAAAATTTAGCACACAAAGTCTTGCAAAAACAAATGTTGAAAATTATCTTTACATGTGAATGAGATGAGGTGAGATCTTTCCAGACAGTTGTGAAAATCGAGTAAGGCTTCATCTACTTCAGAGTTTGAGTAGGCCTGAAGGTCTTTGATCATTGATCCAAGGACATACCTAAGTCCCCTTCCTGTTATCCTCCCATGATATCATTTTCTTCCTATGTCAGTCAAATATGGGCAACTATGTACTTATTGGTCAAGTTCAATTCCTTGGGTAGTTCCCTCTTTTAGAATGTAAGACCCTCAGCCAATGAGGATGATGGCCAGTGGTGGGAGGGGTTATCTGTATTAGGGATTTAAAGTGTTGACCCTGCCCCTGAAGGTTCCTCCCTTTGATTGGCTGCTGGTCTAGTGAGATGCCCTTCTCTCGAGAATGTATAATAAACTTTGCTTTGCTTCTAGAGCTCGCTCTAGCTTTTTATTAAATGGTGACCCCCTCACCATTTCTGAACCACACATATTATTTGAAAAAATAAGAACTATTTAAAAAATTTTTTAAAGATTAAGAAATTAGCTATGAGAGGCAGCTAGATGGCCTAGTGAATAGAGTACCTGCCCTGAAGTCAGGAGGATCTGAGTTCAAACCTGACCTCAGACACTTAATACCTACTACCTGTGTGACTGGGCAAATCACTTAACTCTAATTGCCTTGCCAAAAAAAAAAAAAAAGAAAAAAGAAAAAAGAAATTAGCTAAACGGTCACATAGCTGGCAAGCACCTAACGCAGCATTTTAAGTCAATTCTTGCTGGTTAAAAGTGCAGTACTCCATCCCTTATACGAAATAGTTTGAATAATGATAATAATGATATGATGATGATAGTTGTTGTCCAGTTCTGTCTGACTCTTTATAATCCCATTTGAAGTTTTCCTGCCAAAGACACTGGGGTACTTTGCCATTTCCTTCTCCAAGTTATCTTACAGATGAGGAAACAGGTTAAATGATTTGTCCAGGGTCACATAGCTAGTAAGTGTCTCATACAAAATTTGAACTTGGCTTCTCCTGACTCCAGCGGCACTTCTCTATCTCTTACTGGGCCAACTAACTGCTAATAATAATGATAGCCAGAAGTAATATAGTGCTTTACAAAGACCTCATTTGATCCTCACAAAAACCCCATTATGGGGATGTGACCCACAATATTCCTAAAGACACTCTTAATGAAACTAAAATGTAATTGGGAAATATTTAACAATATAAAAATACAGTAAATCATAGATATTACATTTTAAAACTAAGTCAGGAAGGGGCTCACAGGGATCCTTATGTACAGATTAGTGGCCCTGCTTCTATTTGAATTTGATACTATTGACCTACATCGCAGCTACTTCCCAGCTGCCTGGAACATCTCTGATGGGTCCATTTCCTAGCAATTAATTATGTCTTTTCGCTGTTTCCTATCCAATTATTATTCCTCTCTATCTCTGAAATTGTCTTTTCCCCATTCTTTCTAATGTACTGCTACTACCTACTGGACCTCTCATCTGCCACCTACGTAGAGCAATACATTGTTAAAAATCAATAGAATAAGATTATTGCAAATACTGTTGAGAAGATTTCCCTTTCAATGTAGAACCTAAATTGGTTTAATATCTTTTTTTAACCTGTTTAACAAACATGGGTACAACTGTTCTCATGTTATGAGTGTTTCACCCTCCTTCCTTTCTCAGATAATATTATTGTCAAGTCAACAAACATTTATTTAACACCTCCTATGCGCCAGGCACTATGCTAGGTACAAATATTACAAAGAAAGGCTGTTCTTTATCCTTTATTCTCACAAAGGATCATGAAATCAGGGAGGTGATGTCATAACATGCAAGTGCTTTGGATTTAAATAAGGGGGGGCTATGCAAAGTTACCAGCTTCACTTTCTCCTCTGTAATCATCTGGATCTAGTGGTAGGATATAGAGCAGGCTGACTGGAGATAACTCTGTACAAAAAAAGGGCAAAAAGCAAACAAGTACAGAAAACAAAAGGACAACAACCCACCACCATAAAGTTCCTGCTCTAAAACAGCTTACAGTCTAATTGGGGGGACAATAAGCACATAGCTATGTACAAACATAGATAATCTATGGCACTCTGAATCAATAGGAGTTGATGAAATAGATCACCAAGCCAAGTAGTATAAAGGGAGAAGAGTTCAGAGCATTATGAAGATGTAGTAAAGGAGATTTAGGAATGGTCCAATGGATGGCAAATGAACTAGGAGAGAATATTGTCTGTCATGAAACCTAGAGAAGGAGAACTAGGTAAATATCAGTGTGAAAGGCTACAGAGAAGGCAAGAAGAGTGAGGATTGAGAAAAGGCTTTCTGATTAGGCGATTAAAAGATAATTTTTAACTTTGGAGAAGGCAATTTCAATTGAATAATTGATCAGAAGCCAGACTGCAGAAGTTAAGAAAAATGAAAGGAAACAAAGTGGAAATACCTATTGAAGATAGCCTTTTTTCTTTTCTTTTTTTTAAATGTTAAACATGGTAGAAATATATGTTAAATCCAATATATGCATGCATATTTATACAATTATCTTGCTGCACACAAAAAATCAAAGCAAAAAAAAAAAATGAGAAAGAAAATAAAATGCAAGCTGTAATGTCCAAACTAGCCTTCTGGAGGATCTCTGGACGGGCTTGGTCTTTGGGGGTGGAGAAGTGATGAAGGGAGGAGAACCACCAAGAGGCTGGTCAAAGATGGAGTGTCTGTGGTTGAGAGACTCCTCTGTGTGTGTCTGAGAGGCTCATTCCCAGTCCTCCCAGCCCTTAAGTACTTCAGTATGATTATATCACTACAGCAACTGAGCATGTGCAACCATTGCATCACCCTATCACATTAAGTATATGTTTAGAGAACCATTATCTCACACTGAGTAGGTGCTTAACTATAAGCACCCTGCTGTCCTTGATTGGAGTACACCTTTTCAGAGGTACAGCCAGCAAACAATAACAAAAAGAGTGAGAATGTTATGTTGTGGTTCACTCTCAGTTCCCACAGTCCTCTCTCTGGGTATAGATGGCTCTCTTCATCACAAGCCTTTTCAAGGGAAGTAACTGGTAGACAGGAAGAGATTGTGAAAATGTGGAGAGAAGAGAAGGGGCCATCTGCCGGAGATGACATGAGGGAAGGGGATCACTTGTGTGAGGAGGGGGTTTGCTCTGGAAAGAAGGGCACTTCTTCATCTGAGCCAGGGTCAATGAGCTAATAGTGGCAGAAGGAATCTGAATGATGTGACATCTGGAAGAGAGTGGGAGAAACTCTGGAAGAGTGGAAGAAGGTATAGATTTTTTTTTTTTTTTTTTTAGGTAAAATGTAATAACAACATTCTCAGCTTAAACTATGGAAAGAGGGAGAGACTGCCCAGTTTGCATGTTCAAAACATGCCTGGCTATCACATGTCAGATTCCCTCAGGCAGTTATCGAGTGTGTGGGTTGTTTTTCTCAATCAATCTTACCCAACTCCTCTGTACCCACCCATACTCTCTGTCTCTCCCTCTCTTTCTCTCTCTCTCTCCCTCTCTTTGTCTTTGTCTCTGTCTCTCTGTGTCTCTCTTTCTCTCTCTCTCTCTCTCTCTCTCTCTCTCTCTCTCTCTCTCTCTCTCTCTCTCTCTCTCTCTCTGTCTTTATGCCTCTCTCTGTCTCTTTCTTTCTCTCTTTCTATCTGTCTCTGTCTTTCCCTCTCTTTCTCTCTCTCTCTCCATCTCTTTCTTTCTGTCTCTGTCTCTGTCTCTCCCTCTCTTTGTCTTTGTCTCTGTCTCTCTAACTCTGTTTCTCTCTGTCTCTCCCTCTCTCTGTCTCTTTCTCTCTGACTCTCTGTCCCTGTCTCTGTCTCTGTCTTTCCCTCTCTTTCTCTCTCTCTCCCTCTCTCTCTTTGTCTCTCTGACTTTTTCTCTCTGTCTCTTTGTCTCTCCCTCTGTCTCTGTCTTTGTCTCTGCCTCTCTCTGTCTCTTTCTCTCTGTCCCTGTCTCTGTCTCTGTCTTTCCCTCCCTCTGTCTGTCTGTCTGTCTCATACACACACACACACACACACACAGAGAACACATATACACATACAGAAGTTGAGAAGGCCTCCAGGTTGCCTTCATATTAAGGAGGAGTTGGATGAGATTTCTCTGCCTAACATGCCAATGGCAACTAATATTAAAGTTATTCTAGTTACCTTGTAATACATAGACAGGGGAGTGGGAGGGAGAGAAAATAAATGCTTCTTAATTTAAAAAAAAAGTCCAAATTTTCTTGAAGCTTTGTAAGCTTCAAACTGATATTTAAAACACTGGCAGAGAGGCAGTGAGGTTCAGTCATGTAATGAATTCACAATGGCCATTCTTTTTGTCAAAAGGGACAGTTTATTTAGGAGAAGAGGTTACAGACAAAATGAAGAAATAAATAGACATCAGGAATGGTAAATATGAAATAGATTTGGGAGTGCATACAGTTGGTAAGGAAAGGGGTTTTAACAATTAACATTTGAAAGGACAAGTTCCCCAGTGGAACGCATAATTAATCAGAAGAAAGAAAAGAATACTCCACGAGGTGGGAGTGAGTATACACTTAACTGGCAAACTAAATCCATAGAGGAGTTTATTACTCTAGAAAAGTTAGTTAGCTATAAGGAGGAAGATACCTTGAAGTATGAAGGGGAGGTGAGGAGAAAGACACCATCAGACATGGGGAGGGGGCAGGAGAAAGACAACACTAGACAAATACCTTGATGGACTAGTCCAAAAGGGATTCAGCAAAAATAGACTGGTTTATCTAGAACTATATAGGGGGAATTTAAGCTCAAGATTTTGATATAACTTGGCTTTCTGATCAGATATAGTAAGTTACAGTTACTATTTTGCCAAATAGAATTGTGAATTCTTCACAGGACCAAATCCCAACATTTAGTGCCAAACCACATTATTTGGAGCCGACTGCTCTCCTAAATCAAATGATGCTGAACCTCAAACACATTAGCAGGAGTAGTGAGAAGTTGTCCATTTTTGCCCTGAATTTATGACCCTTCATTCATAGATTCCTGTCTTCCTTACCAAAGTGTTCAGCATTCCATTCTAATTTAATTTTGGTGGAAAATATCTAATTTCACCCAACACAACAACACAAGAATTGAAATAAAGGTGCAATCTCATAAAACAACACTTTTTGAGCCAGCACTTCTTATGTACTCTACTATCTGTAGCTTCACCAAGTCAAGATTATCTTCTGAGGACCTTTAATTTCCAACAACAGAAGGTGACCATCATGGCACCCAAAAGCTTATTGTATCTCTAGAGATCTAGCCCTAGTGTTGTCCTGAAGTGGTTACTGTTGCTCCTAACATGGAATAGGAGAGTTAAAATTCAAACTTAGGGAGAGGAAGATTAGCCCCTATTTGCCAGCGTAGTATCTTGTTTAAATATAAGTCTCTGCAAGAATAGTCAAATCCTCTCTGCAAGAATAGTCAAATATGACAGATGACATCAATGACCTAAAGAGATGAGGTTCATGAAAGAGATAACTAAGAGTGAGAGGTCCCGAGTTCATGTACGATTTGCTAGTACTGGGGAGTTATAGCTTGTCTTCCCTATTGATCTATGAATCATCCTTGCTCACTTTATGCTTAAGCTGCAAAGGTTGCATTTTCTCTCTCTTTCTCTCTGTTCTCTCCCCCTCCCCCCCGCCTCTCTCTCTCTCATTTCCTTCCCTCGCCTTTTCTGTCTTCCAAGGTCGAGTAATTTAGAGGCAACCTAGACTTATCCGTGTCAATAGCTCTGACCCATAGCAACGAAAAATGGTCTTGTGTACAATTCAAGTCATATTTCTAATCTTTACACTCCTCAAATCCACTAAATCACATTCTATTTCAAGGCATGGATTTTCCTTGCCTTTCTCCAAATGTCATTGAATCATCAGGGCTAGATTGGAGGCAGTATAGGAAAGAAAAAAGGAGGTTTCTGGTCATACGATCAAAAAGGTGGACTAAACATTTTCTTTAGTCTCCTTTCCTTCTCAAAAAAAGAGAGAGGGAATTATTCATTGGAAGTAAATCAATTATATCTATTTCCACAGAACAGAATAATAAGCCAACAACATAATAGCCTTATGAATTGACCATGAAAAATATTAAACTTTAAAACTCTCACTCAATATCCCTCCCCCATTAGTCTCCATGCTCCATCCAAATGTGCAAATTGAACTGAGGGTTTGTATTTTTGGCTCCACTCAGGTATTCCCTTTTGTTGGAGTATCTTTTGTGAGAACTGATAATGTCCTTCCCCAAGTTTCCTGCTGTACCTTGCTCTGAACATTGTCTTCCCAGGAATGTGAGGTATATAAAAAATTGTAACTGGAGTAGATTGGGTTTCCTGATATCTGGAATAACCCTTCTCCCCCAATCTTGTGAAAAGTAGCAAACACTAATTCAGCTAAAGAACAGATAACTAAAGATCAGAGGAACTGTGACAAGTCCAGGATACTCAGTTGTACCAGGACTGAAGAAAAGCAGACTAGAATCTATCAAAGGCCTGTTATGTCCCCCCAGGGGTTATTTTGGGACAGAGAATGAGGCCATAAAAATTCTCAGTTTGGGAGGAAGCTAAAACAGCTTTGAAACTACAATAAAAGGGGAGAGAATGAGCACTGGGACACTACAACTTTAAAAAGACTAAACACCAAAAGCAGGGAGAGCAAAAAGAGAAAATTCAGTTAAAAACAAGTAGAAATCAACACGGAAAATACTAAAATTCAAAGGGAAGATGAACACTAAAGCATCAAAGATATTAAAAGTTAATTGAAATAAATATTGAAAGCCAAAGAAACTGAACCAATAACTGATTTAAAATAGAACCCTGTTGATTCCTAAGAGTGCCTGGAACCACAGTAAGTCACTCCAGAATGGTTGAAGAAAGAAATTCTAATCTTGAGAGACAAAGATGAGAGATAATAAATGGAAATCTTTGTTTCTAAAGGGCAGAAATAATTAGCAGAATCGAAAATTTTGAAATTAAAGTGGTGAATCTCTCCAAAAAATCAAAAGAGAAATAGATTAGGAATGGAAATATGCTGAAGTAAAAGACAATCTTCTGCAAGAATAGAAGCAACATGCAATAAATTAAAAAATAAAATTGGTTGTTATAGAAGAATGTACGTTGATCTCAAAGACAAGATAGATATATAGAGATAATTTAAGAATCAGAGCCATCCCAGAAAAAGATGATAAGGTTTTTTTCCCCCTGAGGCAATTGGTGATAAGTGATTTGCCCAAGGTCACACAGCTAGGAAGTGTTGAATGTCTGAGGCCAGATTAAGATAAATTAATACAACTTAATAAATGATATAAAAAAGATAAGCAGAGCTTCTGAATACAAAGAGCAAAAAACTTATCAAAATACACATTGCCACTAGAAAAAAATCTCACAGTTCAAATTCAAAGACCCAGAATGATTAAATTTAACAATTTCAATGACAAGCAAAAAATTCTGTAAGGAATCAGGAGAAATGTCTTTAAATGTTAAAAAAAAAATCAAACAATAAAAGATACTCAGCACATAGTGCAGAAAATAATGGAATAACATATCCTCAAAATCAAAGATCAAGATGAAGCACACAATTACATACCATGAAAACTTAAGACTTATTATCAATAAAAAATTAATATTCAACAAAGAGACATTGTAACAGTTATTATAAAAATGTGAAAAGATTATTCGGTTTATAAACACCTCCAAAATACAAGCACATAAATGTAAATAAATAGAATTTCCAAGCAAAGAATAGACAATATAATAAATACAAAAAATAAATAAAAAAATCTTTAGATACTATTAAAAGTTTTTTTTAAACTAGAAAGAGAAAATTTTTGAAAAAAGAAAAAATACTACACAGAGACTTTTTAGAGATAGATTGTAATTTAAAGAAAAAGGAGAAGTGACAATGGACACCAATTAGATCCCAATCACCCTTATGAGAGAGAGTCAGTGTATGACTGGATCTACTGTGACTGGATGGATAATGGGAAAGTACAATAAAGGAGCCAGACAAATAGGGGATGTGTGTGATGTGCCCTAATCGAGACCACAGATGAACTTGGTTAAAGGACAATAGTCTCTCAGTAAGAGAAGGTGCTATGGAAGAATGGGTGAAGTGACAAAGAAAGGTATTGAAACAGAAAGAAATTGGGAAATTTTGACTGCACTGGGATATAGTGTCTAAATATTATTTCGTTGGAGGGGAAGGTATCTTCTATTATGGGATATAAGGGTGCTTATAAATGGTGCATTCTGTGGGGAGTGGGTGGCAAGAGACTGTTTCCTCTAAGAGAGTACTGAGTTTTCATAAATAACATCTGTTTATATTTTAATGGAAAGGAGGAATATTAAAAAATTCTTTTAGAATTTTAATGTCACAAATGATCAGAGAGGAAGTCAATTGAGATGGAAGATACACCAGCTGTAAATAGCTGTTATTTAAAAAAAAAAAAAAGCTATTATAAGAAAAAAAGAAAAGAGATGGAAGGGAGAGAGAAAACATAAGGAAACTGGAGGGAGACATGGGAAACTTGTTTAGAAGTATAATCAGGTTGTGCAAATAGAACTATATGGAAATATAAAAAGAGTGAAGGGAATGGGCCTCGTTTGAATTTGATTTTCTATCTTAATTGGTCTAAAGAGACCAGAACACCCTCTCCCCACCATCCATATGGCTCCCATTCCCCCTACAACGTGGATATAGACCTAGAGTTTCATGAAGAAACACATTCAACTCAATAAAGCTATATAATCAGGAACAGAAAGAGAGGAAAAGGGAAAAGAGGGCAGGTAGTTTTAATACTAGGAAAATGACAAACTCAACCATATTAATAAAAATTCTCTGATTACATTAATAGATGCAGCAAAAGATTTTGACAAAATGACATACCTATTTCTATTAAAATAATAGGAAGCATAGGAATAAACAAACCTTATCTGGAAATGATAAATATCTAAAATCAAAAGCTATCACTATTTGTAACAGAAATAAACTAGAACTCTTTCTAAAAAATTTAAGGGTGAAAAAAATATCCATTGTCACAACTTCTATCTGATATAGTATTAGAAATGCTAGCTATAACAAGATAAATAACAACAAAATAATCTGAGAAAATTAGTATGTGTAAAGAAGAACTAAAATTATCCCATTTTACAAATGATATCATGTTGTTCTTTGAGAACTTCAAAGATTCAATTAAAATAAATTGAAACAATACCATCAACAAACTTACAGGATAAAAAAAAACTTAGAAAATCATTAGCATTTTTATGTAATATATAAAAACTGAACAGGAAGAGAGAAATTGCATTTAAAATTACTACTGAATAAAAAAATTACTACTGACTATATAAAATACTTGGGGGGGAGGGAAATGTCTACTTTCCAAAATATTCACCAAGACTGTATAGATAAACAACTGCTTAAAAAATAAAGACAGATCTAAATAAATGGAAAATATTATTTATCCAAAGGTATGATAAAGCAACATGCTAAAGGCTATTTTATAAAATTAGAAAAAGAATAATGAAATTCATTTTTAGGAAAAAAAGATCAAAAATTTCAAGAGAGATAATGAAAAAGGAATGAAAGAGGTCTATTAATATGATTCATGTTATAGTACAAAACAATACTTTTTTTATTCAATAGTGTTTTATTTTTCCAAATATATGCAAAGATAGTTTTCAACATTCACCTTTGCAAAACTTTGTGTTCCAAATTGTTCTTCCTCTCTTCCCTCTTGCCTTCTACCTTTTCAAGACAGCAAGCAATTCAATGTAGATTAAACAGGTACAATTTCTTTAAATATATTTCCATAGTCGTCATATTGCACAGGAAAAATCAGATCAAAATAAAAATCATGAGAAAAAAAAAACAAGCAAACAAACAACAAAAAGGTGAAAATACTATGCTTTGATTCACATTCATTTTCCATAGTTCTCTCTCTGGATGCATATGCCACTTTCTAATACAAGTCTATTGATATTGTCTTGAATTGTCTTGTTGAAAAAAGCCAAGTCTACCACAGGAAAACAGTGCTTGTTAAACTAATTTGGTACTAGTAAAAAAAAAATTGACCTAACAATGAAACAAATCAGATATACAACAAAAAGAAATAAATATATCTGATATTGTAGATGGTGCTCTATTCACTGTGCTACCTGTCTACATGCTGGACCTCTGCCCAAAAGACATGAAAGAGGAAAAGATTATTTATGTGCAAAAATAGCAGCTATTTCTGTGGTGGCAAAAAAAAATTGAAACCCAAAAGATGGCCATCAATGATGGGGTGCATGAATAAGAGGTGTTATTTGAATGTGATAGAGTATTTTATATTATGAGAAAGAAGAAACAGATGATTACAAGGAGATATTTGAATGGCTTCTATGAACTGATTTGAAATAAACTAAACAGACCAGGGGAATAATTTATGCAATAACAACAAAAATTTATATAAGAACAAACAATTTTCAAAGCATTAAGAACTAGCAGGAGCTTATTAAATATTTAGTGACAATGATCATGGCTATGTGAAACATACATAGAACTCCACATCTGCAGCTAAAGGAGGGATGTTCATATTTTTCACCTTTTCTCTGGAATCAAGCTTATTAATTTAAGTACAAATTATTGGATTTTGCATCTTTTCTTCTTGTTGTTCTTTGCGTTACATTGTTGTAGCAATTTTGTATACTACTTTGTTAGTTTTGCTTGCTTTCTTTTGTCCATCTAATCCTTCCCATATTTCTCTGAATTGTTTCTCACGATGTAGTAAAATTCTACTTAATTCACACACCACAATTCATTTGACTATTCTTTAATCATTATTTAATTTTGTTTACATTTCTTTGCTGTTATAAAAGTGTTAAATATTCTAATTATATAGACATGTATACATGGCTCTGGGAATAAAAATACACATACACGAAATATATGTATATTCATTTATGCATATGTATATATACATTTTTGTTGTTCGATTTAGTCCTGTCCAACTCTCTGTGACTCTATTTGGGATTTTCTTGCAAAGGTACTGGAATGGCTTGCCATTTCCTTCTCCAACTCATTTTTACGGATGAGGGAAATGAAGCAAACAGAATTAAGTGACTTGCCCAGAGTCACACAGCCAGTAAGTATTTGAGGGCAGATTTCAACTCATAAAAATGAGTCTTCCTAACTCCAAATGTGGTACTCTACACACATACACACACACATACAAACATACCCTATTGCCTATATGTATATGTGGGTAGGTACATAAAGTACAGATATATATAAATGTATAGATAGAACGATTTTTTTTTAATAATGTCTACTTGGGGACTATATACAAAATCACAATATGGATCCATTTCTTTTTTTCCTTCTTTGAATTGCTTAGAATACGTCAATGGAATCTATCTATCTATCTATCTATTCACTTAATAATAATAATAATAATACTTTTTTTTAAATAAAGAGCCCTTTACTTCAAAGCTATTCAGAGAATAAACATACAAATCTTCTCTCATCCCATTACAAGCATAATTCCTGCCATATACTACCTCAGTTTGAGGCTGGGGCTGGGGGAGTAAGCTCAAAACATAACTCAGTTCCTGAATTGGATCATAAATAAAATTGTTTCTGTGTAAAGGTTCATCAATTCTCTAGCTTGATTGAACTGAGATAGTTGCCCACTGCCCTCTTTCCTTGCATGAAGGGCTCCACTCCATATAATAAAGCTGCTTAGGTGAAGTAGGGTCAGTTTGAAAAAGTTTTCAATTGCAAAAGTGGGGTTTGTGTTTGACCTTAGAGACCATCAAGATTTAATGCAATTTATTGGGGATAGGGGGAGATATTGTCAGACTTGTACTTTAGGGAAATCATTTGTTTTTGTGACAAGACTGGAGAAAAGAGGGAAAACATTTGAGATATGGATGTTATTGGAGTAGTTCAAGCCATAAGGGGGCTGGCAACATCAGTTGAGATGATGGATTCGTGAAGTGAATAAGAATAAGGAGTCAGGAATGACACTGATGTTCAGAACCTGGGTGACTAGGAGAATGGTAATGTAATTGACAGAAATATTCCAGTAAGAAGTGGGTTTTGTTGGGAAGAAATGAACTTCATTTTGGACATGTTGATTTGAGATAATTCAGTTTGAAATGCTTCATCTGCAGTTGGTGATGCAGGAACCCAGCATGGGAGAGAGACTAGAGTTGGATCTGTCAAATGTGAGATTCATCTGAATAGAGATATATCGAACCCATGGGAGCTAATGAGGCTGTCAAGTGATAAAATATAACAGGACATGGGAAAGACTCTTGCACCACACTTACAATTAGGAGGAATTATACGTGTTATGGTCTAGCAAAGGAGACTGAGCCAGAGCTCAGGTAGAGAAGCAGAGGTAGGGAGGAAAAGGAGAGTCAATGTCATATAAAACAAAAGAGCAAAGAACATAGGAAAAGAGTGTGGTTCATAATATCAAGTGATACAGGGAGGTGAAGAATTGGTTTTGCAGTTGCTGTCATTACTTTAGTCTCCTTTTTCTTTTGTCTTATGTCCTTTTTCTTCTCCCTTTCCCTTATTATTATTTGGTGCATTTGAACACAGGACATTGCATCAACATGCTACCCATGTTCCTTTTGCCCTTGCTCTGAGGAAAAAGTAGCAGGTTTTACATTTTCCATCTTGGTCATTCAGTCAATTTTATATATGTTTATTGGTGGGGGGAATTGAATATTACACAGAGAAATCAGGATTTGTTATGTCAGGAAGGTTTTGGAACAAGAGTGCATGATTTAAAAGTCTTCTTTCCCACTCTTATGCATGGTCAGGAACATTCAGAATATTCAAGAGCTCCAAAAAATTGTGAAGTAAGCAAAGTTCATCTGGCTTCTACATCCTCTTCTTGGTTTCCCCAATGCCTTTTTTCTCTCATGTTCCTCTTTTCCCTCTCTTCTCTCAGGGCTGTGCTTTCTCACCAAATGGTCATACTTCCCACTTGGGAGTTACTATAGGACACTTGAAGGCTCAAAACCACTCAAACCCAGAGGCATAAATGTTAAGCACTTCACAAATATTATCTGATTTTATTCTCACAACAACTCTGGAAGAGAGGTTCTATTATTATCTTCATTTTGCAGATGAAGAAACTGAGGCACACAGAAGTTAAATGATTTGTCCAGCATCATTTGTCCAGCATCACACAGCTAGGAAGTTTCTGAGAATGGTTTGATATTAGAACAAAATGAGACACTGTTAGGTCATTCAACACTTAACAAAGAAGGTTTATTTAGCCGTGTCAAGAGGAGGAAATTCGACAGGGACCTCAAATTGATTCAACTGAGTAAAGGTTCTTACCTTAAAAGATTTATCATAATCTATCAGCTAATTATTTCTTAATTGTCAGCCCTAGCTTCCTTTCCATTTTTCTAACAGACTGGAAAAGGTTGATGATGAGAAAGAGAGAGATTCTCCTTTGGTGATCACAATAATATTCTTATGTTCAATAATCACTTTTATGCAGATGACTTCCAAATCTATATCTCTAGACTTAATCTCTCCCCTGAGCCTCAATCCCATGACTGGAAATCTTTTATTTCTACTTCTACTGGTACCTCATAGTCAGCAAACCTTAAGTTGATATTATTTTCTTTTATTCAAACTTTCTCTGTTCTTACCTCAGCCTTCCTGAACTCTGTAAATGGGGCCACCATTTTCACATAGTCTCAAAATTCCAACATTATCTTTGCAAAAAAAGTGTAAGATTGGGGGATGCTAGGTAGTACAGTGGATAGAGCACCAGCCCTGAAGTCAGGAAGACCTGAGTTCAAATTTGACCTCAGACACTTAACACTTTCCACTGTGTGACCCTGGGCAAGTCATTTAACCTCAATTGCTTCGGAAAAAAAAAAGGCAAGATTAAGAATTGTTTGCCTACAGAGTTAGTAGTTTCCCCATCCCTTGTGGTTTTCCAGCAAAAGGCTGGTTGATGATTTTCAGATGTTGTAGAGAAGAGGTTGTTTCCAACTTTGAAATTCTTTGGTTTTAAAATTCCCTAGAGACCAGTATCAGTAGGAATGCTATAACCTCAAAAGTTTAAGGTGTAAAGGTCATAGTGATTGAGTAAAAAAAAAATAGAAGAAAATCTCAAATGGACTGTGGCTAAGTCTGGAACTGAGGTTGAAGTGTGGCACTAAAAACTATTTCTACTTATTGCCTAGGATCCTTTCATTACAGAACATAAGTAGGGTAAAATACCAAGGAATGAAAATCATCTCCAGGGACCATGCATACTGACTAGAAAGGCAATGAAATGAGGAGAACTGCAGGAGAAAGAAATGCTTTAAACCCTGTTTTAATTCCTCTCAGTGCCTTCCCCTCTAAAAAGAAAGAAAAAAGAGAGAAAGGAGGGAAGAGAGGAAGAAAGAAAGAAAAAAGAAAGGATGGAATGGAAGGCATAAAGAAAGAAGGAAAGAAAAAGAAAGGAAGGGATGAAGGAAAATGAGAGGAAGGAAAGAAGTAGGGATGCAGGGAGGGAGAAAAAAGCAAGCAAGCAAGAAAGCAAGAAAAAGATACCTAAGACCAGAGATGGTGGGAAGCCAGCTGTTTTGGTTACTTTCTCCACATGATCACAGCAGTGACAAGCAAGAAGGGAGGATAAGTTCTAGCAATGACTCACATCCCACTTTCTGTTCTGACTAGTTGGGAGACCAGCCATGGTCACAGTGGTTGGACCCACATCCTGCTTCAGGAGGGCCAACTTTCTGTCCCACCCCACACAACTTTTACTTGAGCATTTCATAGGTCATAGATTGTATAACACTGGAAAGAACTTAAGAGATGATTTTATCCCTACATGTTACAAATGAGGAAATTCAAACCCTGCAGGTGAAATGATTTGCCCATAGCTAAATAGAGATAGGGCTAGAATTTGAAACTCCGTTCTTTTGGCTCTAGCGTCAAAAGCATCCTTTGTTTTTTTTCACTACAGAGAGAGAAATTTTTTCCTAGTAATGAGAATTTCATAAGACTGTGCAAATACAGATGTGCTTATGTATTTGGGGAGGAGGTTTGCAATCATTCAATAACCTGACTCCCATTTTCTTTCTTTCATGCCTCAGAATTTGGCCCTTGTACTAACAATTATCTGGTTCTTCTATTAATTAGTTCAGATAATTACCTTAGGTATCTTTCTCAACAACTTAGACTCCCTTTTTCCTGCTTTTCAGTTATGTTTGTAATGACCAAGTGCTTCCTTTTGTGATACTCTTTTTAACAAGAATTTCAATAAGAATAGATAGATCAATTAGACATTAAAATGGAATTTTAAATGACTGTGTCAATCTGCCTCTGTTTCTTTTCACCTATTTATTACTTCTGGTACTGCCTTCTGAGACAAATGTGAAATTTAATTTCTTTTCCACATGATTTGTTTGAGTTATTATGTTCATATCCTATTTCTAATGGCTTCGGGAGGGGGGCAGGGTTTATGGTTTTTTTCCTCATACCTCAAATAGTCAAGTATAACTGTGTGTTAAAAAAAACAAAACCCAACACTTGGAGAATCTGAATTTTCATGTCAAAGAGTCATAGAACCAAAAAAATCTTTTTGGATCAGCAGAATTGATTCATTTATTCAGTCAATCAACACATATTTACAGAACACTCATCCTTGTGAAATATTGTTTTGAGAGTGAAGTGAGGGGAGGTAAATTTTGAGCATCCTAGAAAATAGGAAATAAAACCCATCAGTCATCACTAAGTATTTCTTAAGGATTTAATCTGTGCTAAAACCATACTAATAGCTAGGAATGCAGTGAAAAGGTAAAAAGAAATCCTTACCTCTAAGATAGCAAGTGAAAAGCACAGAGAGAGTATATAGAGCATCCTATATGAGGAAGAGCAAGTAGATCAATAAGGATAGAGCTTCAGCAGGACAGTAAAGAGTAATATTAGAAAGGTGAGAAGGGCAAAATTGTTAAGAGCTTAAATGATCCTGGATGTTAAGAGTGAGGAATTTATTGGCCTCTGAGGGTAATCAATAAATATTTGCTAAACCCTTACTATGTGCTTAAAATAAACAAATAAAGATTTTAAATGACATAGCATATATCTTCAAGGCACTAACATCCTGTTACATTATAAGGGAGTAACAAAATGTTATGACAGTTGAGAAGAGACAAGAGCTACCCCAGCTTTAAAAGCTGATAAGAGAAGGGGGAACTGGGTTTGACCTGGAGACAAACTGTCTCAGGAGCTGAAGTAGACAAATGGTGAAGTGGGAGGAGTTTTATTGGATGTAATAGGACTCCAGGAGAGGAGTCAGTGTATTATAGTTTAGCATGACAAAGCATGGTTCCCAAGACTGTTTGAAGTACCTTGATTTTCAGGGATCCTAAATCAGTCTATAGGGATTCCCCTCTTCTCCATATTGCTCTCCTCTTTCTTACTCATTGGCTAACCATTCACTGAGAGGTTAAAGGAAAGAAAACACAACTTTGGTTCTGAATATCTTCTCATGTCTGTTTTGCCTCAATTATGTTCTTGGTAAAGAATCATATTCTCCAGATTCTACATAGCTGCCAAATGAGTCTTGGTGACTCAATAGCAGCCAAATTGCACAATTTTCTGGCAAAATCTAAGATGACTTGTCTTGAAAGAAGCATTAACAGTAAGACGGAAATAAAAATTAGGTTGAAAGTGATGGTTGGGTAACATGAACATATCTTTGGAATATTGATTTTACATAGGACCTAAATCCCTAAAAACCACAGGACCTTGGGCTCTGATTGTGGACTTTAGGACCATGATCATAAACATATTGTAGTCATGATATTTTGGATGATTTTTTTTCCCATTTAAAAGAACTTATTTCTTTTATTCCCAACTTTAAATGCTTAAAAGCATTTCTATAGTATAATAGAATAGTGGATGATTGCACATGAGACTGCCAATCTAGTATGTCTAACTTACTACCCTTTTGATATTATATACAGAAATGGCAGTACTGTTTTAAGAACAGTTTTGAGCTACTAAGTCATTTTGACTATTATAAATACCCTAATTAACTAGAAAAGACCTGTGAAGGAAGATGCTATCCATATCCAGAGAAAGAACTGATAAATAGAAGTATTTATAAATTATTTACATATATACATACATATAAACACATATTTGTAAAGGAACTGAGGGTTTTTTTGGTCTCTTTCAGTTTGGTGTTTGCATGTTTTATTTTTACAGTATATATATATATATATATAATATATATATATATATATATACATATATATATGCAGATTATTCTCATTTCTTTAGAGGAATCTTATAATAAGGTTAAATCATAAAATGAATACATCTATATCACAATTTAGTGAATTCACCTGAAAATACAAGTAGTATTCCATATCTGTAACATCTCCCATTTCTATTCTTTTAAAGGAAGAGAGATTTATTTTCTTTCCCTACCATCCCTTAGTCCAACTGGGAAAAAATAAAAAAATTCATATAATAAATATGCATAATGAAGCAAAACAAATTCCTTCAACGGCTGAACACAAAAATACAGATCTCTGTCTCATTTCAGACCTAAATTCATTACCTTACAACCAGAGAATTTTGTAACTGGAAGAAATTTCACAAATATTTAGTCCAGAAAGCTGAGAGAATGAGAGGTCACAATAATGTCACAATAAAGGACGAAAAATTTACCGATTGAATGAAAGAATGCCCCTTGAAATTCTAATTCTATCCCTGGCTCTGACATTAGACAAAAATGAGTTTCAAAGAGGTAAAGGTTCTGAGACTTTGGGTCAGAACCTTTACCTCTTTGAAACTCATTTTTCCAATTTGGAAAAGGAAGTAGGTAGGTGAATTTTTGACAAGAAGACTGAAGTTAGAGAAACTGGTTTGGAATGCTGGATCTGCTCCTATTACTTGCGTAACCTTGGGCAAACAGTTTTCTTATTAATAAAATGAAGAGATGAATAAATGAATGAAACATTTGTTAAGTCCTTGCTATTTTAAGCCCTGGGGATTCAGAAAGGAAAGTAAGCTGCCCAGCTCTCAAGGAGCTACCTTCTAGTGGGGGAAACAACCTATCTAGAAGGTTTCAGCTGTGAGCTGATAAGGAAGGTCCTATGTTCCTTAGGAGGTAAGTGCAAAACTGATTGTGACGCTTCTTTTTTCATGTAAGTTCTACTAATAAAATCAAGGACTCTGGTAACAAAAACTTTCTTTTCTTTTTTGAGGTGCAGTGGATAGAGTCCTGGGCATGGAGTAAGAAACCCATTTTCCTGACTTCAAAGCTGGTCTCAGACACTTCCTGGCTATTGTAATGCCAGAGAAACTGAGGCAAGATAGAGATTAGAGAATTTTTAATATTTTAGTAATTGGAGAGTATAATTGACTGGACAGGACTTTCGTCTCAAAGTATCCAGTGACGAATGTGAGAATCCCAAGTCTTTATGAAACAAAGAAAGAGTGGGAAGTTTTCAGAACCATTTGGTTCTGTCAGGATGGGGGGAAGCTATAAATTCTTACTAGAAGCCAGAGTCAGGATGTCTGAATAAACAGAAGTAAAGATGTCAATGAGGTATCTGGGATAGTCTTATCCTTTGGAATATTTAGAGGGGGTAGTGCCATAAATTCTTGAGGGCAGAAGGAGTTAGGAGCCAGGAAGTCTGATCTCTCCTCATCTTGAGTCTCACATTGACAATTTATAACCTTAGAGCAAAGGGTCCTCAGTCTTAATGAACTGAGGGGGTTGTAAAACTAAGGGGATTGAGGCAGAACAATTCAGGGAAACTCAGGACAATTAGGGAAACTAGTGCAGGGAAACTGAGGTAGAACAGTTCAAGGAGACTGTGGTATAACACTATGTGATTCTGGGAAGTTACTTAACCCTGTTTGCCTTAGTTTCCTCACCTGTCAAATGAGCAAGAGAAGGAAACGGCAAAGAGCAGTGTCTTTGCCAAGAAAATCCCAGGTGGGGTCATGAAGAGTTGGACCTGAGATGACCAAACAAATGCAATATTTGGTCCTATTCCTAACAGGAAGCCGTTGGAGTTTATTGAATAGAAGGAAGTGACAAGGTTTAGCCCTGGGCTTTAAAAGTATCAGATCAGCAGCTGAGTGGAAAATGAGCTGGAATAGAAAGAGACTTGAGCAGGCAGACCAATCAGAAAATATTGCAAAAGTCCAAGTGAGGTAAGAAGGACTTGTATCAGGGTGATAGAATATCAGAGAGAATGGCTGAATGAGTCATGGTATATGAAATATTATTGTTCCATAAAAATGGTGAACAGGCTGGTTTTAGAAAGACCTGGAAAGATTTACATGAACTGATTCTGAGGGAAATAAGCAGAACCAGGAATACATTGTATACAGCAAGAGCAAAATTTTGTGATGATCCACTATGACAGACTTAGTTCTTGTCAGTGGTTCAGTGATCCAAGGCAATCCCAACAAACTTTGAATGGAAAACACCATTCGCATCCAGAGCAAGAACCGTGGACACTGAATGTAAATCTTGACTTTTTGTTTTTCCATATGAACTTTGTTCTTTTTTTTAAGTCATTAAAATATGTTTTGGGGGAGACTGATTGGTATAGCATTAAATAAATAGATTAGTTTAGGTAATATTATAATCCTTATTATATTCTGAATGTAAATCAACACATGCTATGATCACTTTTTTTTTTTTTTTACCTTTTTCTCCTTTTTTTTCCTCTCATGGTTTTTCCCTTTTGTTCTGATTTTTCTCACCCAATATGATGCAAAAAGTAAATATGTGAAAAAATGAATATACATGTATAACAAAAGGAGGGTTTTTTTAACACGAAACTGAGAAAAGTAAATTTTAAAAAAGGAAAGGAAAAAATCAACTTAAAATGAATAAAAGGATTAGGACAATACCGTGAGAAAGGGTTAGCTCAAAGGGCAGGACAGAGAACCCAGGAAAGATAATTGAGTCTGGATGTTTTTATTTTACTCTGTGCAGGCAGTAACATTTCACTAATTTCTTTGATGCATTTTTATTTGCTTTGACTTTCAGCACTCCCAATGGAAACAGCCTTGGTGCTGCTGAGTTCACCTGTGGGATAATCATGTATTTCACCAGGTAAGACCACCAGACACAGGTTGTCAGTCCGAAGCACTGAGAAGATCCAGTTAGGGAAATACAGACCTTTCAGTCATTACTGTTATCCTGTTCTGAGGTTCAGGGATTATGGGGCTTAGTTAATGTTGACTGACTCACACAGAAAATTGTTGTGCCACAGTTCCCTTTTATTGTCCTGACTCAGTTTCCCTAAATTGTTCTGTCTCAGTTTCCCTAATTGTTTTGCCTCAGTTTCCCTGCCCGCTTTTCTGCTCATTAGAACTGAGATAATTAGGGCTGTGGAGATCTGACATTCCAGAAGGTAAGACTCCAGATATCCTATCTCAGATACCTAATTTTCAGACTTCCTGGCTCTAGTTGAACACTTCCTTAACTCCCAGTTAGTAAGAATTTATGGTCCTACCCCCAACCTGTCAGAACTGGATTGATGGTCCTTGCCTGGAGATTCCCACTCACCAGAGTTTGGACTCCACTCCCTGCTTTTGTTTAGCTACCAGAGCTTGGAGCCAAGAGTATATATTTTATAGTAAACGGACATTTGCTGCTAGATGCTTTGGACATCAGCCCTGGGGGCATCATGCCCCCAGCACAATCTCTCCCTCTCAGAAATCCAAATAAAATATTAAAAACTCTCTAATCTCTATCTTGCCTCAGTTTCTCTGGCATTGCAAAATGTAGGGATGGGTAGAGGGCTATTCTCAGCTTGTTCTTCCCTAAACTAAGTTTCAAAAATGTGATAATGGAGTGTATTAAAATATCAAGAATATTGAAGGAAATAATGAAAAGAGATAAAGATAAAAATCAGATAGCACTTTCAGATTTCAATTACATTTATAAAGCAGCAGTCATCAGATTTACTTGGTATTGATTAAAATATAGAAATGTAGATCAATGGAACAGTATGCAAGAGAGAATCAGAAACAATAAAACTCAATAAATCAGGAAATAGAAATTACTTAGGGAAGAGACCTCTATTAGATAAAAAAAATTGAAGAGAAATCTGGCAAAAATTTGCCTTTGACCAACACCTTACTCCATATTCCACAATATATTCTAAATGGATACATTACCTTAGTATTAAAAGTTGCACCATAAAAGGAAGTTCTATATGAAAAGCAAGTCATATTCCTTTCCCAGATTTGGGTAGGTGAGAATACAAGGGACAAAGGCAATTATAAAAGACAAAATGGTTATTTGTAATTATATGAAGCTGATCAGCTTCAACACAAACAAAATTAATGCACCTAAATTAAGATAGGAAGAGGTCTAATAGGAAAATATCTTTGTATATAGGCTTATAAGGTTTTGGGATCCAAGATATGTTAACAATTAACATATACATGTGTATATGTGCATGTATATGCACATATTTTTATTATATTATATCCATATTATACATTTATTTATATTTATATTTATATTTTATAGCAAGTCACTTAACCAAGACTTGGATCTGAGGTTCCTCATCTATAAAATGAAAAGACTGAACTAGAAAATGTTTAAGACCCTTTCTAGCTCTAAATATGATGAAGTTATATATTTAGTAAAAAAAAAAAAAAACTGAACAAAGATAATATGACCAAATCATCATTAGTAGAGAATGTTTACTGCACTATTTTTTTTTTTTTCAGTGATGGTCTTTTTAGGTCTTCTCATGTTCTTACTTTCTCCCCTCTTCCTAGAATTCCAGTCAATTAGAGAGAGAGAAGACAGAATTCAAAGCCATTGGTCATGTCTTTCTGCCTCTAAAGAGCACAGACACATCCATGCCTTTGGAGATGGCCAGGAAAGAATGGAAGGGATACTGTTCCAGAGGGTCAAAAGACCTGCTTCTAAGCCCCAGAATTGTCAGTAAAAGAACTGAGCAACTTTTGCCATTGAAGGAGCTGGTGCTGAAGTATAGGAATGGGGTGACCATGGATGGGTCAGACCTGTAGGATGAAGGAGAGGCCCTTGAAGGGGGAACAGGTGGGTACCAGAGACAAACTGTGGGAAGATCGGTTTGGTTGAAGGCATGAACTGCCACTGGCACACAGGATGGCATATTCTTGAATCCATCAGGATCTCCGGGGTGAGATCCCCGTGCACAACCCAGCACCCCAATGATGCCCTGTACCTAGCAGGAATTCAGAGAAGATTATCAAACTTATTAAAATATAGAGACAAAATAAGGGACAAAAAGGATAAAAGACTAGAATCAATACGTCCTGCCTGGAATCCAAAGGAAGAAAAGAGGAGGAATTTTAATAAATAATTTATTAACAATTTTAATAAATACATTTAATTTTAATCATTTTAATATGGTGGTCTCTGTAACAGTTGATGAAAAGAGGAGGTGAGCACCTTCTCTAGTGTCCTTGCTGCCATGCCCATGCTAAGAATACTCCCTTTGTTCCTCCAGTGTTCAATCAGAAGCAATAATGCTGTCTGAGGGCAGCAAGAACCCTACCCAAATGTAGTCTTTCCCAGAACCAGGAGATGATGAATTCTTTGACCCAACAAGCCAGGAAATAAAGAAAATCACACAATGACCCTTAATCCTGCAGTGACTGTGATAAAGTGATAGGAAGTAAAGAGAGAGTGCTAAGGATTATACAGGTTTTTTTTTTTTTTTTTGATGACCTATAATCATTGATTTAGCCATTGGTACTGTAAATCAATCAGTCAATAAAGATTTCTCACTTTTACTTTTCATTTTTTAAGCCCCCATGATGTGCTAAGTGCAGGGATAAAACACAAAAAAGAAGGACAATTTCAGCTCTCAAAGACCTTACAATCTCAAAGGGGAAGACAACACAAAAGGAAGTTAAAAAATGGGGGGAGGGCAAGGGGCAATCATTATGGTAGCATGATTGAAAATTTTGAAGTATCAGTAGGAAATGAAGGGAGAGCTCACTGTTCCTCTCTTCAATCAGCGAGACTAGGGGCAGTGATGAGATGGGATTACCATAGATAATTTGACACTTTACTGTGAGATGAGATTCTGGTGTTAAGACTTTATGGTTAAGAATGTTCAAAGGAGTGAGCCACAGGTGGTAAATGAAGAGGGTGGTTTATATGGAGATATGGAGGCCTTAGTCTTGTGAACAGCAAAATCTGAATCGTGTCAATCTTGATATTTTCCCTGTGATTGAAATCAAAAGACAAAAGGAAGTTATAGCTGGATGGGAAGGTGGCTCACAGGTTTTCCTTGGATGAGCATCCTAATATCCACTATCTTACCTAAGTCTCCCAATAATCCTTAGACATGGTAGCATTTTGCCTATTTTGAAGATGAAAAAAATTGAAGAACCAAGAAGGGATTTGATATATTCAGTCACATAGATCATTTTGTTGGAACTATGTCTAAAACCCAGGTTTCTCAGCTGGGAGTCCCTAAGTCTTATTCCTTCTCTGCTTTTTTTGGTGAGGCAATTGGAATTAAGTGATTTACCTGGGATCAAAGTAAGTATTAAATGGATGAGGATGAATTTGAACTCAGGTCCTTTTGACTCCAGGATCGGTGCTCTACCCACTGTGCCATCTAACTGTTCCTATAAGCCCCTTTTAAAATTGTTTTCCTGTTTCCTCCCCTGTTCTATTGTAGTTCATGGAAGCTGTATGGGAAAACCCCAGAGATTCTGGGATTGGGGAGAATCGGGAGAGAAGTGGGCATCAGTATACAACCCTTTGGGATGAAGGCAACAAACCCACCTTGGGGAAAGAAGAAGGGGGAAGGAATCAAACATTTCTTAAGCTCTTCCTGTGTGCCAGACTCTGTGCTAAGGCTTTATTTGACTAAGCTTTACTAAGGACTTTTGGGTTCTCACTCTTCTGTCTTCTCCCCTCATTATCCTACTCCTACTCCTTCCTGCTCTGGAGTCCCTAAGCATCCCTTATTTAAGTTTGAGAAGAGGAGAAATCTTCTCCCTTATATACCCATTTGGGATTTCTGTCTCTGGTCATGTTTCTTGTGGCCCTGGACCATCCTCTCCCCTTCCCCCTTCCCATTCATTTGTCTGATTGCACAGGAGGAAATTATCAAAGCACATTGGACAGATTTACAGGCCCTTTTAAAGTGGGCACTTTAACATTATTTATAGATGTTTGGGTTGGCTCCTAAGCTCAAAGCAAATTTGTTTCCTGGATGGCCTCCAAAGCCCAAATCTATGATCTTATTAGTGTCTTCCTATTTGTTAGATACTTATAAAATTGCTGGAGCACTTTATACTTGGAGACATTAATGAAATAGGGAACCCTTATGTGAGGAAGCGCCTTTTACCAGTACAGACTGATAATTGCTCTGCAACAAATATATAGCCCAATATTGTTCATATCTAAAATAAAAATATGCTTTGATGTATACTCTGAGTTCTTCAACTTTCTATTTGGTAGTGTCATCATGGAGGTAGTTGGCCATGGTGTTAATCAGAATTCTTACAATGCTATTGTTAATAGTATAAACTGTTCTAGTACTTCTCACTTCACTCTGCATCAATTCATTCAAGTCTTCCCAAATTTCTCTGAAATCATCCCCATCATACTTACAGCACAATAATATTACATGCTATAAATGGTTCAGACATTCTCAAATGATGGCAATCTACTTGATTTCTAATTCTTTGTCACCACAAAAAGAGCTACTATAAATATATTTGTACATATAGGTCCTTTCTCTTTTTAAATCTTTGTACCTTTTGTATTTACTTATAGAATACAAACAACTTGAGGGCACATATGTCTTGTGTGTTTTTTTTTTTCTTTAACCTCAATGCTTACCACCGTGCTTTATGCACAAACTTACCCACCCCTTTCAACCCAGTCAAACCTTTTCCTAATAAAGGATCTGATGTCAATCAATTACACCCTACTTGTCTCCTAAGTGAAGGTCCTGAATCCAAACTAAGGTTACTAACTTATCCTCCTCCAACTGTCAAAGGTCTATTTCCTTCTGTGATTTGGTAATAGGGAAAAGTACTGGGCTTTTGGGCATTTTTTGTGATTCCTGCACTGATGCCAGTTGCCTTTTTCTTCCTGTTACATCCTCTGCCAAGCCTGTGCCCTGGGAATCTGGGATAGAAAAGCCCACAGACCTAAAGCAGGTCCAAGGGACCTACATCCATTGCATGGGGTCTTATTCAAACCATAGATTGATTTTCTGTCCAGAGGATAACTCAAGGAATGTTTGGAATTGGTATCCATGGAAAATGAGAATGATTTTAGGGATGTTAGGTCAATCCCAGCCTGTTGGAAGGGAAGTTACCTTTGGTGACTAAGATTTCCTCCTAACTTGGGGTATGCTAGAGCCAACTTTAACCTTCTCATAAGAAGCCATTTGTTCAATTTTCAGTATGAGTATTTACATGTCAGAAATAAATAAATAAGGGATTGATTTCATCCCTTTGTTCAATTTTCAGTATGAGTATTTACATGTCAGAAATAGATAAATAAGGGATTGATTTATTGTTTTTTGATTATTTAGACTTAAGAAAGTGATGGAGAAAATATTAGGAATGCAGATTAAATTTAAAAGTGTGTCATAGGTACTCTTATTTTTTCTAAAGAACTAGTTGTACATATATTAAGTGTGTGAGAGAGAGACACATACTTATAGATGCAGAGAGAAAGACAGCGGAGAGAGACACATACATAGGGAGGGAGGTGGAGAGAGGGAGAGACAGAATGTGTGTGTGTGTGTGTGTGTGTATTATGTACTTAATAGCTTTCTGAATTTAATCATACATGCTTACCCACATCCTGTTTATGTGTGTCCAATAACAAAGAAATCAGAAATAAAGACATCTCTATGTTCCCCTGGCAAAAACAAAAACAAAAACAAAGTAAAGAAATTGGGGTTTCAGTAAAGGAAATGCCCACCCTTGGTCACCATAACTGAGCACTTGTTCTAAGTATGGTCTGCTCCCCTGCCTAAAAAGCTCCCATGTGAAAATTGTGATTTTTAACAGATAGGTTAGGGGACGGCTTCACATTATAGAAGGATTCCTGTGAATTCTTATAATTAGAATGTCAGCCATGAGGGAAGTCTCTAATGAAGTACCATGGGGTTTATCTCTCTTAACATATTGGTGACTTGGTTGAAGACACTGATGATTTGCTTATCAGGTCCTACCAAGGAGGTTAATAATGAGTGGTGACTGTAGCTGAATTTGAGGTACAGGTTGGCTGCAAGGAGATGGGTTTATTGCTTAAGGCAACACTGGAAGACTGTCTCTTTGCTCTGGAGGATTTCCTATAGATAAGGATAACTCCCACTTCAGAATTTCTTGAAGTGTTGATGGACCGATGTCCATGGTTCTGAAATTGTAAGCAGACCCATTATAAGACCCATGGTGTAGAGGATCTCATTCCCTAGGTATTTAGAGAAATGGATGGGAGTTGTGTGAGTCCCTTCTCAAGAACCAGAGTAGGGAACCTAGTGACATCTAAGAAGTGGGACTAACTTTTTCCTCTCTGGGAATCACCTAGCTAGATGTTAAAGTCTAATAAGAGACATAGTTTCTAATAAGAGACATAGTTTCAGCTAGATGTTACACTAGCTTGAATATAGGTCCTGTGTTGTGCCACAGTTCTCTTTAATTGTTCTGCCTCAGTTTCCCTAAATTGTTCTGCCTTAGTTTCCTTAACTGTTCTGCCTCAATCCTCTTAGTTGCAAAACCCCACCTCCCGTTCATTAAGAATGAGGGCTACTTGCTCTAAGGTTATAAATTGTTAATGTAAGACTCAAGATAAGGAGGAGATCAGACTTCCTGGCTCCTAACTCCTTATGTCCTCGAGAATTTATGGTTCTATCCCCTCTAAATATTCCAAAAGATAAGACTATCTGGGATACCTCATTGACATTTTTACTTCTGTTTATTCAGACATCCTGACTCTGGCTTCCTAGTTTCCCCCACCTGTCAGAACCAGATTGATAGTCGGTTCCCATTCTCAATGTTCTGACTCTGCCCCTGCCTTGGTCTACCCCTGTAGCTGAGCCATGTGTGTATATATGTCATTGAGTGAGTTAAGGCAACTCACATTCACTACTGGATACTTTGACAAGAGAATCCTGTCCAATCAAGTAAACTCTCCAATTAATAAAATATTAAAAACTCTAATCTCTATCTTGCCTCAGTTTCTCCAGCATTACACCTAGAATCAGGAAAATTGGATTTCAAATCAACCTTAGACACTTCTTAGCTGTGTGATCTAGGACAAGGCCCTTAGCAACGCTGTCTGCCTCAGTTTCCTTAACTCTAAAATGGGGAGAACATTAGCACTTATCATCTAGGATTAGATAAGATGATATTTGTAAAGTGATTGGCATAGTAACCAGCATGTAATTTAAAAAAAAATACTTATTTTCATTTTCTTCCTCCCCTCTAAATTCACATAGATCAGCTAGGGGAAGTAACCAGCAAAAGAACAGAACTGTGGCAGAGTATGGAGCCCAGTGTGGTGTGTAGAAGGCAGAGAGTTGAAGATGGAACTCAAGAATGTGGAAGCCAAATTTCCCTTAATCCCTTTTCTTCTGGAGAGAGGGGGAATAGGGTAATCAATGAGACTGTGAATAGTACCTTTCAGAAGGTGGAGGGAGATGTTTGTTACTATTGTTCCCTTTGTGTTTCAGAAGCAACTGAGTGGAACAATTCCCCTGATATGACTCCTGCTGCTACCAAAATGGGCTGTTTTCATAACATCGGTAATAACAGCAGCTAACATTCTGTGCAGGGCTTCAGGGTTTGCAAAGCATTTTCACAATTATTAGTTCACTTGATACTCAAGAAGTCATTAGTTTTATTTACAGATGAGGAAAACGAGACCGATTGAAATTAAGTGACTTGTCCAGCATGATACAGTTAGGAAGTATTTGAAGCAGAATTTGAATTCAGGTTTTCCAACTTCCAAGTCTAGCACTCTGTTATTATAAATCATCTATATCACTTTACACCTCTGTGATTTAACAAGTAGTGAAGGACAAAGGTTGGGCTTGAGGGTTAAGGTGGGCTTGCTTTTGGGGAATTGTTGAAAGGATTTAATAGTGAGGAACCTGATCCTGGCTTTGGTGATGAGAGAGTAATTGATTATATTACTAATCAAGGAACTGGGACATGAAATGAAGTTGTTGTGGGTAACCTTGGGCAACATTTGTCCATGTGACATATAGGAGATAAAAAGGATCAGATGGTGAGAAGGCTTATTATGCTTGAATGATAGACATGAAAGCCTCTTTGTGACTTGTTTTTATCTTATCTTATTCATTCATTCATTCATTTATTTTTTGTGGAGGCAATTGAAGTTAAGTGACTTGCCCAGGGTCACACAGTTAGGAAATGTTAAGTATCTGAGACCAGATTTGAACTCAGGTCTTCCTGATTTCAGGGCTGGTGCTCCATCCACTGCATCACTTAGTTGCTCCTTGTTTTTATCTTTTGGGAAGGAGGCATTGCATCCAGTGAAAGCAGGGTTCTGAGATAACATTAGATTGATTTGGATACATTAAGGTAATGCTGGGTGGCAATGAGTCTCTAGAATTTATTAATACCAAGAGAGAGTAGCAGAACCTACCTGGGTTCTGTAAGCACTGTTTATAAAGGAAGCCTGATGTCAGTTGGGAAAACCATAGTCCTTGAACTTTCCCTGTCTCTCAGCAAATACTGGGAGAATCCATCCAAGGTAGAAATTAAGAGACCAATGAACCTGGTCTTTGTATTGGGGGAAAAACAGGATCACAGGGATCATTGGGCTAATGAGTTCTGAAGGTTTTTCATGATGCACTTCTCTCTCTAATACATATATGAATATCTCTTATATACATGTATATATACATACACATACATAAGTAGGGAAAAGATGTTCAAATATATGTACACACATAATAAGAATATATGTACATATATAAATGTACTTCTATAATAATAATTGTTATAAACAGATATTTAATTTTTTAGATTAAAATTTCATTATTTACTTATTTTTAACATTTAAAAAAGTTGTTTCAAATTCTCTGTTTCTAGCCCCTTCCCAACTCACCAAGAAAGCAAACAGTATGTTATCATTTATCCATGTGAAATCATACAAAACATTTCCATTCTGGCCTTATCATAATGCAAAAGCAAGAAAAGTAAAATTAACTTTAAAAGTAAGGAAATGTAAAATTATACTTCAATTTACACAAAAATAAATATTTTTAAAAGGTGAGCTGAAGATAAAAAAAATAATTGGACCCTTTACTCAGTAGGAAGACTCTGACGTTGAGTGAGTAGAAGAAACATGGTCAGACCTGGGCTTTGGCTGTTGTGTGAAGGATAGGATAGAATAAGTAGTGACTTGAAATAAAAAGAACAATTAACAAGGCAATAACTGAATTAAGAAGAAAAGTGATTAATCAGGGAACTTGATGAATGCTGTGCTAAAACTCTAGTTATGTTGTATCTATGATGTCTGCTCCTGTCAAAAAGATCTAAGGTGTAGTGCTTTTCAGTTAAATTTTCAATTCCCTTTCTCAGCAAAGTTCTCCCTAATCTGATATTCAAGACCCTCCGAACATCTAGTATTTTGTTGAAAAATTCTCAAATGAATGTATGTGATGTTATATCACAGTTTCAGTTTTGCTCTTATCCACTTGTTAGATTGCCTTTCATGAAGGCAGAGACTATCTATTTTATATAAATTTGTCATCTTCTAGGAGAGGGGAAATTCAAGAATGATGGTTTTCCCAGCTGGAATCAGGCTTCCTTTATAAGCAGAGTTTGCAGAACTCAGGTAAGTGACTGCTGCCCTCTGTTGGAGCTAACAAATTCTAGAGGTTCATTGCCACTCTAATCAATCCAAATCAACCTTTTTCTTAGACCCCTGCTTCCACTAGATGCAACGTCTCCTTCCCCAAAAGATATAAGCAAGTTGCAAAGGTTTTTCTGGACACAATTCGATATTCACAAATGTTTGTTGAATTAATGATTGTAGGAATATGTGATATTCTTGACAATAATACTGATTTGGTGAGTTGTTTTGTGCAGTATGAACATTATCTAAACACCAATGGACTCTAGATAGTTCTCCTCCTGAGCCAAAATTGGACTCCTGGTCTTTTTGGCCCACTGGTTCTACTCTGTTATCTACACAGAAAAAAAATCTAATTTAATGCAAAATTTATTTCTATACTTGTCATGTTGCAAAAGAAAACACAGAACCTCCCCAAAAAAGAAAGGGAGAAAATTAAAGTTAAAAAAAAATATTCTGTATTCAACTCTACCAGTTCTTTCTCTGGCCATGGATAGCATTTTTCATCATAAGTGCTTCAGAATTGTCTTGGATCATTGTCAAATATACTGTTTAAAAGAGTGAGAGCAGAGATAAAGTAACTTGCAATCTTCTCACTTTGTGAGTGTTTCTCCTGTTTTCTTCTTCCTCCTTCCTTGCCTCTTATGGGTAGAAATACTCTTAGGGCTTATAGGTAAATGAAGGGAATCATTTAAATTCCTTCTTCCTCATCTTCTTTGGACTCCTGACTCTTTCCATACCCAATGCTTCCTTTCCCCAGAACAATGAATTTCTTGCTTCTTTTCCTGGGGTTTCTTGGCAAAGGCAAGGGCACAGCTACTATCCTACCAGACCTCCAACTTGTTGGATGAGGAATCCTGGCATGGCATCTCCCCTTCACTCTTCACCCTTGATACTTGGAAGCAGCATATGACAGAAGCCTTTCAGTTCATCTTTTAAACTGCTGGGTCTGGGTTTTTCTGAAGCAAGCTGGCAAGATCAGCTCAGCAGCATAGAGGAAACCCAGCTCATGAGTTGTGGTGTTTTCCCTGGACCCCGGTAGTAGTTTCCATCATTGCTCACACTCCCAAATAAAGCCTTCACTGTAGTTTGAAAATAACCATCCAACAAATTATTTCTTAGAAGTTAGCCCAGTGATCTTGTACTTCATAACATTGGAAAAGGTCAGGGTATGAGTTAGAGCTATAAGGGATAGTCATATAACTCAATGCCCTTCCATTCTCACAAAGAAATAGGACAAGAAAGGTAAAAGTGAATTTTCCAAGGTCCCATAGGTGGTAAATGGTGGAATCTGGATTTGAAATTGCTAACTGTAATTACAAATCCTTTTTCCTTTGAGCCAGCAGTGAGGGAACAAGAGAAGGTAGCTGGAGATTTTTTTTAATAATAGTTTTTTATTGACAAAACATAGGATTAAGTAATTTTTCAACATTGACCCTTGCAAAAACTTCTATTCCAACTTTTCCCCTTCTTCCCTCCCCTAGATAGCAGGTAGTCCCATGCATGTTAAATATGTTAAGTATATTTTAAATCCAATATATGTGTACATATTTATACAGTTATCTTGCTGCACAAGAAAAATCAGATTTAGAAAGAAGGTAAAAATAACCTGGAAGAAAAACAAAAATGCAAGCAAACAATAACAGAAATGAGTGCAAATGCTATATTGTGGTCCACCCTTATTTCCCAGTGTTCTTTCTCTGGATGTAGCTGATTCTGTTCATTACTGATCAATTGGAATTGATTTGGATCCTTTCATTGTTGTGGAGATTTTTATATTTCTTGCCTTTCTGTCTCATCACCTTTATTATATTCCAGAACAGAGGTTTGTAACTATTTTTGTCAGTCCTAGGTTGAAGATCTATGAATCTCTTCTCCAAATCATGTTAATATGCTTATTTTGGTTCTTCTGACTTCTTCTTCTGCTCCTGCTCCATCCTTTTCCCAGTAATGTGTTTCTCCCTGAACTTTCATTTTGAGGAAGGATCCAAACTAGTCAGCCATCACTGTGTGACCCTCAAAGATACCCCTCACCCATTTTCAGTTTCCTTTTATGTATTATCTTGCTTCATTAAAATGTAAGCTCCTTGAGGACAGATCCTGTCTTTACTTTTGTATCTAGTGCATACTAAGTGCTTAATAAATGCTTATTGCTTACTCGATTAAATGCATAAAATACATAGGATGACAAAGGAAGCCAATTATATTGAAATAAATGTGTAGTTTCTTTTTACATCCAAGTTTCCAAAAATTTCTGAAATCCATAGACCCCTAAGTCCATGGATTTATGATTAAGAGTCACTCCTCTAGGAACATTATAAAACTAGGAGTTTTAAAGGGATGAACTTTCAGAGATATTATCCCTTGGCACTTCCCATCCGGTAACAGAACTATGCAAAAATTTTTTTCACAACCATCATAGTGATATTAAACAAAGAGCTTTTATAGATGAGAAACTGTATACAGTTTCTGGTTGTTTCCCCTTATATATGTGTGAATATGTGAATATATGCATGCATGTGTATGTACACATACATACATAAGAGTAAATGGGAGTCAATGGGTCAAGACAGGCAATAGAATTGGGGGAGGACAAGGAAAGGCCCCTTGCCTTTAAGCAGATTTAAGCAGAGTCTGGAAGGAAGTTGGGGAAGCCAGGAGGAGGAGTTGAGGAGGGAGAGCATCCATCCGTGGAGAGCATCTAGGAGACGGAGAGATCAGCAGGACGGCCAGCATAGAAGGGAGGAAGGTGTGAGGAGACTTCAAAGGTAGAAAAGGACCAAATTGTGAAGGTCTCTGAAAGCCAAGTGGGAATTTTTATGTTTGATCTTGGAGGTAATAGGGAGCTATTAGAGTTTATTGAAGGGGGATGGATTGGAGTAGGGAAAGATGGGAGATCAGTTAGAAGATTATTATAATACAAATAAATATCCTTCTCCTTTGATCCGGCTATTCCACCGCTAGATTTGCTATGCCAGAAGATACTGAGAAAGTCTCCAGGTAATACAATATAGCAGCAAATTTTGTGATAGTGAGAATTGAAAATAAAGATGACATTAATTAGGGAATGGCTGAACAAATTGTGGTTCATTATAATGGAGTATTCCTGTGCTGAAAGGAAGAATGAATGTCATGAATACAGAGAGGAACCTGATATTACTGAAGTGATTTTGCCTGGATCTCTGACCTAATCATTCGTCCCAATTATCTCAGACTTTTCCCCCTCACTCAAAATGGCAGGACACCTTACAGAAGGACAGGGAATTGAGAAGAGGAGGGCTTTTCTCAGTATTTGATGTTCATTTGTTTCAGATAAGTCTGATTCTTTGTGACCCCATTTGGCGTTTTCTTGCTATTTCCTTCTATAGCTCATTTTATAGATGAGGAAAATATGCTTAAGTGACTTGCTTAGGGTCACACAGCCAGGTAGTATCTGAGACTGGATTTGGAGTCTTCTGTCTCCAGATCCCATTTTTTTCCACTGTGCTAGTCACCTCAGTTCTGAATATACCTGGTTCCTTTGCTTTTTCCCCAAACCAGAGATTTAAGGCAGGTAATGAGATCTTACTTTAGCCCCTTAAAATATTTTTACCCACACTGGCCAGAGGGAAGGGCATGTTAAAACAAAGTATCTGTGCTTTCTCTCCTAAGGATCTTCACAAGTCCTCTTCCATAATTTCATTTGCATAGAGCTTTTTTTCAGGTTTGCAAAGTGCTTTATATACATTAACAGATCTATTTGTCACCACTATCTAAGATTATATGCTGTCATTCTTATTTGACAGATGGGGAAACTGAGGCAAACAGGACTATGTGATTAACTAGGGTCATAGAACAAGTAAATGGGAGGCAAAATTCCAGCTCAGGACTTCTTGGCTCAATTGTCACATGCTATCAGAGAGACCAAAATCTATCTGATTTAAGATATTTTATGAGATCAAGTGAGGCTCCCATTGTAATAAACATTAGAGGATAGCCATGTTTTTCTTTATAGTTTGTGTCATATTGGAACCAAGTGCACATTGGTCCTGCCATAGAAATAATTATAGATTTGGAAGCAATTTCGAAGACCACATAGGCTAACATGAAATTCCCTCCAAATCACCCCCAACAAAAGGTCATAAACATTATCTACTTGACTATATCCAAGGCAGACCATATCGCTTTTGGATTGATTTAGGTGACAGAAAGTTTTGCCCTTTTGCTAAACTAAGATTCATAACTTCTTCTGCCAAGAAACTACTTCTAATTTCATATGATGGCCCTTTGAATATTTTAAGACCAGGTTCCTTCCTGTTCCAAATTCATATACTTGTGTTGTCATCCAGTCCATATCTCTCTCAGGGGGTTCCCAAGGGTCGAACCAAAAAGTTCTCGTTTGTCATCTTAGTCTGGCTTATATGTTTTGGGTACTTACAGTAAATATAGAAGAATGGAAATGTGTAAAAATAACTGAAGAAGTAACAAAAGACGAATTTCCAGTCAGTGTGAGATTTGGGAATAGTTGGGTTTTTGTTACCTTGATTTATGAAATTGTACTATTTATTATCAGAGGCCCATGGCTATTCTATAAACCCATTTTAGAGAATATTTGCACTCACTGAAGTTCTCTTTGAATTATTCAAGATTACTCTCTTATTCTGACTTCTAAAGTCTACTTATTGATAGTCACTTCAAACCATCTGGATGAGTTTGTGACCAAGGGGCAATTGCTGGCTGATGTCTTTAAGGGGCTATAAAATCCTTCTTAGGCTGGAGTTCCAAGTTAACAGACTGAGATTTTATGGTGAGACACATGGTCCTTAGCTGAACATATCCCTTGGTGCTGCCAGTGGGGTAAAACAATGCATGGGATAGACCTTCCTGAACATCTTTCACTCAGGGATCAGGTGAAACTGTAGGCCTGGAATGACCCTTGGAATCCTCAAAGCTTCTTCCCCAGAAAAGAGGGAAAATTATGGGAATTGCTGTACAATCTAGAATAGTGATGGGTAGACTGGTCCCAAAATACTCAGACCCACACTTTACCTGTTCAGAGGAAGGAGCAGTGAGGGAAAAAAATAATGTATGAGTTGGAATAAGCTAAAATTTTTTGGCAAAATAATCAGAATTAAATGACTTGCTCAAGGTCACACAGAATGAATTAATTTTTGCAAATATTCACAATTCTTAGAATGTCTGTTGTCAAAATATACCCTAACCTGAAGAATTTTCATCTGGAGAAATTCAGGAATTTTAGAAGTAGGAGATCTTGAGTATTTCAGATCTGAAATATTCTAAATTTATGCATTATTTGTTTTCTAATAATTAAGTTTTTATGATAAGTATAAAGAAAGGAATAAGGAAAAAGAAAGCAGTGGAATTAGGAGGAAAGGGAAAGAGAGACAGAGGAACAGATGAAGCGAGACATATTTGTGTCATGAGTCTCTAGATCTATTAATTAATTATTTCTGGACCTTGCCTTGGCTTCTCTTGAATTTCTGTCTTTGTACATTTGAATTCCAATGTCTGGAATTTCCTGCCTCCACATTTCACTTATTGAAATTCTTCTGCTCTTTCAGTGCTTTTCTTCTAGCATGATAGATGTCTTCAAGGATTTTAAGGGATGCCATTTGGGGGAGGAGTTCTTCCCAATGGAAGAAACAAGAGCAATAATGGAAATTACAGAGAAGTAAACTTGGGTGGGATCTCAGTCAATATCACCTACCAATGAGAGATATCCCCAAATGGAATGGGCAGCCTGGAGGGGGGATGACGGGGATCCTCTCTTTGGAAGTCTTCATGTAGATAATTGATTCCCAAACTTTCTCTGTTCATAACACCCTTATTGTCTTGGTAATTTTTTTTCATGGTACTCTTCGTCCAAAAGAAATACTTATATTTCTATGCATCAAGTAGTTAGGTCAGAAATATAAATATTCTTTTGTGCCCCTATGAGTTCACTTTGACATTCTGGGTGCCACTGGGCATAGTCTGGGAATCCTGGATGTAGAAGACCACTTGTCAACTATAATATAATGGGAATGTTGATGGACTTTGATAGACTGGGATTTGACTCAGGTCCCTTCTGGTTCTAAATTTCTCTGATTTTCACATACTATTTTAACATTTGTTTTTTTCTCCTGTTTTTTTTCCCTTTTGCTTTTTCTCTTTTAGTCTGATTTTTCTGTCCAAACATGATCCATAAAGAAACATATAAAAATGAGTGTACATGTATAATCAAAAAATTGTTTTTTACATGCAACTGGTAAAAATAATAAAAATAAAAATAAAATAAAATTCTCTGATTTTGAGAATTCTTTCTTGACCTTGTTCCCCATCTCTGCCCTTCTATCTCATATTTCTTCTGCTGCTTACTACTTCACATATTTATTATGAAGAAAGCACTTTGTGAACCTAAAAGTACTAAATGTGTTATTATTCTTTGCCAAGACTCTTATTTTGCCCTTATTCTAACTAGTAATGTATTTATTTGTATATATGTCCTATCTCTCCCTATTAGAGAGCGAGTTCCTTGAAAGCAAGGAATGTTTTTATTTTAGAATCTTTCTGTTCCTAGACTGGTAACCTGGCACATAGTAGGCACTTAATAATGCTTGTTGAATTGAATAGAATACAGTAAAGATTTCACTCATGTTACTCTCCTGGGGATAAATGGTAGATTTCACTTTGTGTCTTCCATCTTTGTCCCCTTCACTAAGGGTCCTTTGTACTTGGTTTCATAAATGTGCTTCATACACAGGGGATGTGTGTGTGGGTGCTGGTGGTCTTCAAAGGGAGAAGGCTCTGCAAGTCGTTCTTCGCTGGAATGCATTGCTAGCGAAAGCTCCATGCTGTGTGCACATGTTGATTTGGTCCAGCCCATGCGGTGCTTTGACAGTTGAGGGCAGGTTTTTGCTGCTGGAAGCAGAAATGTGGACTTTCTGCGTTGCTCGTGATCAGTATCTTCTGAAGCCCATTTCATCCTGTGCCTGGATGGGCCTGGAGAAACAGAGGGAGAGAAATTTAGTCTTGTGGTCTCCATAATCACCACCTAGGAAGCCCTTGCCTTCTTTGAAAGCAAGATGACAAAGCTCTGGGACTGATTTTCACCTTGACCTTTCCCAGTCATAGCCTCAGCTTGTATTTATAGATTTCCACTTTCCTGTTTTTATGTTATATGGGAAGAATACAAGATTGGTGATCTGTTTGATGTATACTCTCCCTCAAAGATGGTCAGAACAGCAGGAAAGCTGCCTCAATGTGGATCCATGCAACTATTACTATCTCTGCAGAACAGAACAGAGTGGGATGAGCTTTCATTTGAGGTCCATGGTCCTTAAAAATAGATTTGTATAGAAAGTTGCCCAAATTTGGGGGGGGGGGCAGAAATAACAGTGGCCAGGTTGGGTGCTTTTGGATCAATATCAATTCTGATAAAGGCTACAGCCAGAAAGTCATGAAAACTAAAGCCTTAGGGTCCACACTTTGAAGAGGCTCTAGTTCCCTAATACACCAACTCTAAAATCACTTTATAGCTTTGTTCTCTCAAATTCAAAATTCTATTAATTCAATCATGGATATCGGGTTATCCAATATCCTCTGATATCCTCTGAGGAGGAGATCTCTGAGATATCCTAAAATAACAATTCTCAAACTTTTTTTGAGTTTTAGGACCTCTTTACAATCTTAAAAATTATTGAAGGTACATTTTATTTATATTATATCTCTATAGATATATTTACATGTACAACTACATATAAATCTATCTACGTGTCTATATTTATACATATATATCTATATAGCTATAGAGATGTATTTACATCTATATATGTATACATTTATAGAGGTATGTATCTATATCTATCTATACTTCTATAAAGATTATGAGATCCTGATTGAGACGTGAAATTCCTTTTGGGTTGTATAGGGTCCCTATTGGGATGAAAGTCATAATAAGGACACAGTGTCCAGCAAATAACCTTGCATGAGTGAGGGAACTTATTCAAACTGATCAGTACATGGCCTTGAGTGGCTGGACATCTAACCACCTGCTCTGATGCCTGAGTCCTGGGAATCAATCCAAAACCCAGCAGTAAATCCAAATACTAGACAAGCCACACTAATAGATGTAATGATAATCTGTAGTTTTGCCTCCCTTTGTTTGATTTCTATAATTACCACGGGGCTTTTGCAGGGTTTTTGCAGGATTTGGAAATCCATTAGATTGTCTGATGGCCCCAAAGATAAGTTGTCCATGTGATTATTAAACTACTTATATAACCATCATGAAGTTTTCTTTGGTATCATATTTACCCGTTTGGGAGAGATATCCCTTTGCTGGGGGAGGCTTGGAACTCTCCTGGGCAGGAATTCCAGACTTAGCAGAAATATATTTACTTATATATCTACATAGATATTTCTATTTATATCTACACATCTATATACATATATTTACATATTGTTCTTCAGAGGTTCAGTCATATTCAACTCTTGATCAACCTATGAACCATAGCATGCCAAGCTTTTATACATACATGAGCTTTTCTTGAGAAAGATACGGGAATGGGTTGCCATTTCCTTCTCTACTGGCTCTACTATGACCATCTTGGGTATTCTTGCATGGCACAATTCAGTTTAATTGATCTATATCAGCCCTTTTGCCGTGACAAAGCAATGATCCAGGAGGGGATATCTATCTATCTATCTATCTACCCATCCATCCATCTATCCATCATCTTATCTATCTATGTATCTATCTATCCATCCATCCACCTATCCATCATCTATCTATCTATCTATCTATATCTATGTATCTATCTACCCATCCATCCATCTATCCATCATCTTATCTATCTATCTATCTATCTATCTATATCTATATCTATATCTATACCTATCTATCTATCTATCTATCTATCTATGTATCTATCTATCCATCCATCCATCTATCCATCATCTATCTATATCTATCTATCTACTCTATCTCTACAGATATACATATAGATATGTATAGATATATTTTACTGTCTTAGAAATGAAAATGTCTTAGTATTATTAGTATGAAAATAGTTTTGATCTTCAGGATGCTTTGAAAAAGATTTGAGGAATTTTGGATGGGCAGAAAATCCCTCTCCCCAAAATTCAATACACTGGCACAAAGTCCTGGTTACTTCACCCTAGTGATGCCATAATGTTCTACATTAGTCAGTCCCATGTTTTCCTAACTCAAGTTTCTGTCTCTGAAAGTGACATTGAGGAATGTGTGATCAAAAAATCTGGTTATTCTTCACAAAATCAATAGATTTTGGATAGAAAGTAAGATTGGATCTGTGATTTCATTTGTGATTCACAAATCACGTGAATGTGTGATTTCACATTTCATGAATTTATGTGATTCACAAAACTCATATGGGAGTTCCAGAGAACTCCCACATGAGGAAATTCTATCCACTATCACAGGTTGTCACCGTCTGTATAACCTATAGTCTTAAAACACTGAATGTGTGACTTTATGAGGGTCACACAGCTAGTGTATGGCAGAAACAGAAAAACCTCAAATAGCTTTGTTTCCCTTGTGAATCTGCCACCTAGGAACACATTTAAACCCCTTTTGGGAAGCTCTTTTACCCTCTTAGAATAAGGTGCTCCTTAAGTTGGTAATCAGGGAAAGTAGCCTTTCTTTTAGAGCCGATGGGGACCAGCTTGTCCATTCCCTTTGTCAGCTTACAAACTTTGATCTAATTGCTTTTCAGACTTCTTTCCAGGATGAAGAGTCCCAGATTTTCTTCTGTACTGCCATACTTTGCCCATTCCCCTTCTTCAGCCCTACTGTGACATTTTAGGGGCAGTGCTTAGAATAGGACATAGCATCCCAGATGGCACTAGGCCATGGTTCTGTTCAACAAACCTGATGATTCACCACAGGCAAATGGTCCATCTGTTCCTCCTAGAGAGGCCGCCTTGCATACTTGCGGCGATGCATCCCGTCCACTCGTTCCAGGTACCATGTGCCTGGGAAGAGGCTGTTTACGTCACCAGGAGGAGAGAAATTCACTGGGAGGAGAAAAAAAGAAGAAACATTATATACAAAATACTTTGGGGGATTATGGGAATAGGAAGGAGTAAGCATTTGTTATAAACCCAAAGTAGAAACAAAATTACTCAAAAGGTTTTCTGTTTTTTTTTTCCTCCATTAGAATGTAAACTCTTTGAGGGCAGAGACAATTTTTGCTGTTCTTTCTATCTCTAGAACTTGGCATAGAAAGTGCTTAATAAATGCTTGTTGACTGACTGACTGAATGACCATTTAATGAAAGAATCAAAGCTGTATCATTGTGTGATACGGTACAAAAAGTATTATACTTGGATTCAAATCTTGGCCCCTCACTCATCAATCAATAAATATTTATTAACATCATAGAACTTCCAGGACCTCAGGGAAGGACTTTGGTAATTCAATTCAAGTCAACCATCATTTATTAAGTAATACTATACATATAATGTAGTATAATAGATAGAGTACTGGGCCAAGAGTCAGGAACTCATTTTCCTGAGTTCAAATTTGACACTCAGACATTGACTGTGTGATCCTGGGCAAGTCCCTTAATCCTGTTTGCCTCAGTTTCCTTATCTATTAAATAAACTAAGGGAAAAAATGGCAAACCAACCCAGTATCTCTGCAAGAAAATCCCAAATAGGATCATGAAGAATTGACTGAATCACAAAATCATGCAAGGTATTGTAAATTAACCCTATAGGGCTTCAATTTCTTCATCTGTCAAATAAGGAAATTTTAATAATAATCATTATGATAATTAACATTTGTAAAGGTCTAAGAAGGCATATATTAATTCAATGATCTTTACACCATCCCTATGAAGTAAGTGCCATTTTTATTCTTATTTTATAGATGAGGAAAGTGAGGTAGACAGAAGCCTTCCCTATAGTCACATAGCTAGTAAATGCCTGAGGTAGGATTTGAATTCACATCTTCCCAATACTGTCTCTATCTAGTGTGCTATCACCTAGGTGATTTCTAAAATCACTTCAATATTATGATTTTAGATTTTGAAGGCCATATAGTTATTATTGCTGTTCAGTTGTTTTAGTCATGCTCAACCCTTTGTTATCCTATTTGGTTTTTTTATTAGCTTTTTATTTTTAAAATATATGCAAAGATAGTTTTCAACATTCACATTTACAAAACTTGTGTTTCAAATTTTTCTCCCCTTCTTCCTCACCTTTTATCCCCTAGAAAGCAAGTAATCTAATATATGTTAAACATGTACAATTCTTTTAACATATTTCCACATTTATCATGCTGCACAAAAAAAAGATCAAAAAGGGGAAAAATGAGAAAAAATTAAAAAAAAACCAAGGAAACAACAACAAAAAGGGGAAAAAAAACTATGTTGTGATCCACATTCAGTCTACACAGTCCCCTTTTTGGATGTAGATGGCTCTCTCCATCCCAAGTCTATTGGGATTGGCCTGAATCACTTCATTATTGAAAAGAGCCAATTCCATCAGAATTGATCATTGTATAATCTTACTATTGTAGTGCATAATGTTCTCCTGGTTCTACTCACTTCACTCTGCATCAGTTCCTGTAAGTCTCTCCAGGCCTTTCTGAAATCATCCTACTGATTGTTTCTTATAGAACAATAATATTCCATAACATTCATATACCATCACTTATTCAGTCATTCTCCATCTGATGGGCATCCACTCAGTTTCTAGTTTCTTGCCACTACAAAAAGGGTTGCTATAAATATTTTTGCACACTGATTCTATGCCTAGTGTTATATACAGTTCCCCACTTCTCTGTCCTGACTTCAGGGAGCCAAGTAGGAGGCTATTGGTGTTGTGATTTAGTTACTTTTAAAAATTCTTGAAATCTGTTTTTTTTTCCCTCTGATTTAAACACACTCTTTCTCCACAAAAAAACCTTCCCATTCTTTGCTAATGTTTTTGGGTTGAAGTTCCTTTGTATTTCCTCTTTTCTCTATATCTCTTTCTTGTACTTTGGTGATTTCATGTAATCCTTGAGAAATTCACCCAGTGGAACAAATTTTTCCTTCATTTTCAGCATTTCATGCCCCCATCCCTAAGTGAGATTGATATTCTCTGCAGAACTCTTTCCTACTTGACTTTCAATTTCTGTTCTTGGACTTGTCCTGGTTTCAGTCCCTTAGGACAAAGGCTATTAAAACAGAGTCTTGAAGCTGACTTATGTGGGAAGTTCTATGTTGCCTTTTCTCTGAACCACATCTTTTCTCACCTTCCATACATCATCACTGGGTCCTTCTTTCTCTTATTTATCCCTCCTGTCTTCCTAGACCCCAGAGTTTTCTTTCCAATCACATCCTGTAGATGCTTAAACCCAAACCAACTTTCTAACACTGAAACATCTCCTTTCCTGGCATAGTCACAGTAGTATATGATATAGCTTTCCTCCCAACCACAACATGGAGTAGAAAGAAGAACATTCTTTCTTCTCTTCCCCGTCACTTTTCTCTTACCTTCATGGGAATATTTCTCTCTCTGGGTCATGATTTCAGAAAATTCCTCAGGGGACACACGCTTGCGGGAGGCCAGGCGTTTTGGCAAATCTGATACACTAGACATTAATTTTTCCAGGGGAGATCCTGGGAGAAAAAATGGGAAGAGAAAATGCATTATGAGAAGATGAAATATGCTTCATTTTCATTATCGAATTCTATTATTAGAAAGAAATTTCAATGTTTATGGCAATGAACTGGATACCAAGGATTCTTCTATACTAGCATAATCACAGATCAAAATTATTTAACATGGTGTTGTGATCACAAATAAATTCACAAACATTACTCATTTGGACCTTAAACCAACTCTGAAATAGTTGCAGTTGTTATCATCTTTATCTTATAAATAAATAAATAAACTCTCAGAGTAATTAAATAATTACATGACTGTTAAATGATAGAACCAAAATCTAAACCTAGGTTGTAATATTTTTGTCAAGGCAAGTCACCAAGAATTTGTTAAGTTTACTGCATTCTAGACAATGAGCTCAGCACTGGGAATACAAATATAAGCAAAAAGAAAGTCCTTGACTTCAAGGAGCTTACATTCTAATCATAGAATCCAAAAATTTAGATCTGTAAGGGACCCTAAAGTTTATCACCCAACTCCCATCCATCCATCTATCTATCTATCTATCTATCTATCATCTATGCATTCATCTGTCCATTGATCCATCTATCTATCATCTATTTGTAAATTCATCTATCCATTGATCCATTTTTCTATCTGTCTGTCTATGTATCTATCTTTCCATCCATCATCCAACTCCTATCTCTCTCTCTCTCTCTCTGTATCTGTGTATCTATCTAATCAATCTAAATCTATATCAATCTCTCTATCCATGTGTATCTACCTATCTGTCTCTCTGTCTGTCAGTCTGTATCTATCTAACTGGTATATACATACATACACACTTATGTACATAGCATCTCCCTTTTATCTCTCCTTAGGGGCAACAGTGTTTGGCTCATTGTAGTAGGCCCTTAATAAAGGTCCTTGTTAATGGGTTGTTGTAAGAATCAAATGATATAATTCATGTATGTGAAAGTACTTTGTAAACCCAAAAAGCAAGTCTATAAACATAAAGTACTATTTGGTTGGACCAGTGTTTGATTTCATCTTGAGGAAAAGTCCTTCTACCTACGCAGATTGCAAACTCCTTCCTAATTTATAGCTTAAAAGGATCCTGGGGTATCAAATGGTTAAGAGTGATTTGTTCAGGATCACATAACCAATATGTAACAGTGACAGAATTTGGCTCCAAGTCTTCCTGATTCTTAGGCTGACCCTCTCTCTTTAATGACATGCTACTTTTTTATATGAAATTAAATAATATGGATGCCTCATAGCATCCAGCACACAGTAACTACTCAGTACTATAGTTAGCTTGGTGATTAAATCGGACAACAGGGACAAGCACATGGTAAAACATCTCATTCCTCTGACACTGATTTCTTTCATTTTATCTCATTTTGAGATAAAAATACTCAGGATAAAGTACTTTGTAAACCTCAAAGGGATAAAAACACAAGAGCTACTATTTTTATTAAAAACTATGTCTTGCTAAGATATGACTTGAAGGAAAAATGAGACTTACCAGGAGAAGCATCCTGGGAAACTTTGATTGAAAATAAACTTGCTGCCAAGCCAGAGCCATAAGAGAAGGCACCAATTCTGGCCCCAGCCAACTGCTGGGGAGTGTGTCTGCCATGAGACAGAAATCACTTTCATGCAAAGGACTAACATTTAATCCCATGGCCCCCCAAACTCACCCACTCCTCTGCCCCAACCCAAATGCACTTGTCCTTTCTAATGATTATTGTCTGAGAAATCTTGGAGACAAACCCAAGGGCTGGATAGTATTGAGAAGAACAGCAAATGTATTATGTCCTTGAGAAACAGGGAACTTGGGAGAGTATGAGAATTAGAGACAAAAGAAAAAGAAAATCTCTCTTAAGGTCAAAGTAGAGGTATTTTGTTTTGTTTTGTTTTTTCATGAACATTTACCACATGTTATTCTCCCATTCCAGAATGGGTCCCTTATTGCTTCTGATAGAAACCATTCACAATCTGGTTCCAGTTTTCCTTTGAAGCTATTTCACATTATCCTTTCCTTCTTTTCCTTTTAAAAAATTTCAATTTATTATATTTTGTTATTTTTAATGTCCTTTTATTTTTACATTTTGAGGTCCAAATTTTTTCCTTTTCTCTCAGTCCCTCCCATACCCACTGGGAAGGCAAACTACATGATATCAATTATATGTATTACACCTTTTTTTAAAAATCAGCTTATTCTATGTTGAAGTTAAATTTGGACCTGGACCTGGTAGTCCTTCTGCCTCTCTGACTTTGTTCTTGGTCTATATCACTCCTGCCTAGAGTGTGAATGTACTCTGTCCTCATTTGCACTGCTAAAAGTCCCTGGCTTTCTGCAAAGCAGATCCCCTATATACTACTTTCAATGGGAAGCACCATCCTGATTGCCCTGGAGTAAAAACTCTCTTCCTCAAAAGTAATCTGTATGTATTTATCTGTATCCATGCTATGTTTCCACCTGTTAGCTCCTTGATAGTAGTTTTGTTTTTGTAAAAATCTGCCTGGCTCATTGCTTTACACACAACAGAAACTTAATCAATGCTTTGTGGAATTGAAATGAATGAAATCCTATGCTCCTTGGTCAGACTGAACCTGCTTTAGTGCTTAGTGCCATTCTGTTTGCTTGTAATTCACTTCCTTCCCATAGCTATCTGTCCAAAATCCCAAACTTCCTACATCCTATTGTTGTTCAATCATTTTTCAGTCATGCCTGATTCTTCATGAACCTGTTTGGGGTTTTCCTTGGCAAAGATTCTGGAGTGATTTGCCATTTCTTTCTCCAATCAGATGAAGAACTGATGCAAACAGGGTCACAATTCTAATAAATTCTAAGGCCAAATTTGAACTCAGGTCTTGGTCACACAGCTAATAAATGTCTGAGGTCAGATTTGAACTTAAACCTTCCTGGCTCCAACCTTGGAACTTTATCCACTGCACCACTAGTTGCCCAAGCATCCTGCAAGACCCAGTTCAAGTTCCCTGAAAATGCCCAACACCAGGAAGAGCTGATTCCTTATGTTCTGGACTTTGATAATGCTTGGTTTATATCTTTGTCATGATATTGGTCACACTCTTATTTGTATGACATTTCTCTTATTCCTCTCAAGACTGAAAGCTGAAGAGGGAAGATTGAGTGTTTTTCATCTTTACATCCCATCTTGACATATGGACACATAGTAGATGCTCAATAAATATCATGAGTAGAAGGAAAGAAGGAAGGACAAGTATGAAAACCATCTAAGGAATACTTTAGGGAGAAAAGTAGATAGTGAGAATTACTCTTGACTTATTGTCATTGTTGAGACTTTATATTTGGAATATACTCTCTTCATCCTCTCTGCCTCTTAGAATTCCTAGTATTTTCTAAGATTCAAATCAAGATCTGATTTCTATATAGTCTTTCCTGATCTCCCCAAACATCTAATGCTCCCTTTGACCAAATCATTTTGCATCCATTTTGTATATGTGAACAAAACACATGTTTGTGTATATACCTATATACATACCCAATATACATATATATGCACTGACATGTAACTGTGCACATGTTGTCTTCCCTCAAAGAACACAAGAGTCCTTGAGAGAAGGGTCTGTTTCACTTTTGTACTTGTATACCCAGTGCCTAACACAGTGCATGGTACATAGTAGGAGCATAATAAATGTCTGCTTATTGATAAAATGTTATAGTTATGTAAGCTATCCTTTTTATGAACAATGTCTATATTACTTTCTGGGTATTTCTTATATGTAAATATTAAATTTATTGGGATTATTGAATTTAATATGATCCCTCCTCTTGTTTCCCAGTTAAAAACTAACAAATATTTATCAGGCACTGTGTTAAACAACAACAATAAAAGATAAAGAATATGGCTCCTACCCTCAGGGAGCTTACAATCTACTTAAGACTATACACAAACATCAATCATATTCTTTAAGAAAATCATCTTGAAAGTTAATTTAGGATATATTCTGGGTATTCTTTCAAAGACTAGAGATAGAAGCAGACCCAGAACAATAGCAATTATGGAAGGAACTTGTTTTCTTAGGGGAAAAAATACTCACTGAGAGAGGAGGGACGCCAGGCACCCATAGAGGGAAGAGGTGTACATGTTCCCATTTAGAGTGGAGAGGTTGAGCGAAGATTTGGTTTTCTGGTTGAATATATCTTGAGAAGCTTTTTGAAAAGCTTTTTCTACATCTTTGTTGAAGTAGGTATCTTCCAGCTTCAAATCCCTGCAAGATGAGTGAGGAAACAAAATGTGAACACTGAAGAGAGGCAGAGATCAGGGTGAAGATGCTTCACCTTACAGGTGATGCTTTTGTAATATCTGATAAGCTCTAGAAAAGGGGAGATGATAATAATAATGGCTACTAATAATACTTTAATATTTTCAAAATATTTTATAAATATCTCCTCTGATCCCACAACTCTTATCCTTAACAACCCTAGAAGGTAGGTGCTATGATTATCTCCATTTTACAGATGAGGAAATTGAGGCAGAGAGCAGTTAAGCAGTTAAGCCCAGTATTCCACAATTGGTAGGTTTTAACCCAGATCTTCTTCACCCCAAGTCCAGTGCTTTATCCCTTGCACCACCTTCATGCCCCAGAGGTGGCTAGGAAAGTGATATGAGGAATGCTTCCAAAACTTTTAAGCAGATGACCCCTTTATGCAAGATCCTCTTAGCAGAGTGAAGATTCTTTGGGATTATACTTCTATTTGTAATGTTTTGGGGCTATGACTAAAAGGAAAAGTCAGTCTTGCTTTAAATGTGTGAAGATGGGAGATCTGTATTATGTCAACAGCTCAGCCCCTCATCTGGGAACAGAAATGTGAGTAATATGGAAGTGATTATGGAAGTGGGAGTCAGCTCTAGATATCTGTCTCCTATGTTTACAGCCTAGAATAATTAGCTACATCCCCTCTCTCAAGTCTCATCTTCATCAGGCTCTTCTTTCTCTGACCTTTTCTTGCTGAATATGATTTGGATTGTTTCCTGTGTTTCAAATCATTTTTGAACATGGTTTGGATTTATTCTGAGACTTCTTTCCTTTTCACTCCTCATTTTCTCTTTCAAAAAGTACCAGATGGATGGGAAGCTATAATAATAATAATAATAATTCTCATAAAATAATAATACTGATGAAGATGATAATAATAACAACAATAACTATATTTTTATAGCACTTTAAGATTTGCAAAGTGTTTTACATATATTGTCCAATTTCATTCTTACAACAGCTCTTGTAAGATAGCTGCTATTATTATCTTCCTTTTACAGTTGAGGAAACTGAGGCAGGCAGACTTTAAAGTTTGCAAAGTGTTTTACATATATTCTCCTACTTGCTCCTCACAGCAATCCTTGTAAGATAGCTATTATTATCTTCCTTTTACAATTGAGAAAACTGAGGCTGACAAATTAAGCGACTTGCACAAGGTCACTCAGCTAGTAAGTGATTGAGTCTGGATTTGAATTTGGATCATCCTGATAATAGGTCAATTATACCTATAAATGGATCCAGAATCAGAGGCTCGGAGTTCATTCTGCCACCATGATACCTTGATCTTGACCATTTAAACCCTTAGTTTCTTCAATTGTAAAATGGCTTCAAAGGTTCCTTTGATCTCCAAGTCTATGATTCTATACTTCCAAACTCTGGCATTAACAGGGATTAAGGTCTACCATCACCGGGAAGTGGAAATTTCTTGCTCTTATCAGAGTGACTTTACTCAGCAGTTTTAGTATTGGGAAGAAAATGAGCATCTTAATGTGATGGGGACAAGTTCTATGAGAAAGTTATGGAATAAGTGATTACAATTTTTACTGTACTTTGACTAAATGAAACCAGATTGGTACTAGACTGATTTTTTGGTGACTAGGAGACAAGTGGAATCTAGTCCATTCTGGATCCACAGGTGAAGGATTAAGTATGGAAGCTTTGGGAGTCTGGCTAGTCTGCACGAGTCTACCTGAGTGCCACCTGGTGATCAATGTAGAGACTGCATCTTAAGTAGCTATGGGTCACTTACCTGCCTTTCCATCTTAAGATCTCAAGTGAATCTGGCATTCCTATGGGGACGAAGATTCTTATACCTTATCACTGTTGTCTCTGGACTCAATAGGTTTCTTATAAGCGAGAATTTACCTGAAAGCCTCTAGACCCTTGTAGCGGCTATTCTGAACATCCGTCTTGGCTGACAAAAAGTCGTTGAACATCAGACGTGCTACGGACTTTTGGACTAGCTTGCAGAAAGGGGTATGGAAAATCATGTACTGGAAATCATCCAGGGTGAAAGGTCTTTCGGTGCCAGCTGGTAGGGAAGAAAGTATACGAGTTACTTGAGCCTACTGAGCACCTACTATGTGCAAGCCTCTGCTAAGAACTATAAGGGATACAAGGATCAATAATTTATGGTTCTTGGCTTATGGTTTTGAAGGGGAAAAAAGGTGCATACAAATAACTAAAATACAAAGTGGATTGTATCGAGAAGAAGACATCCAAAATGCCATTGGATGTCAGAGGAGCACTATTGTTAATTGAATATGGTTGAGTGAATAAGGAAGGAAAAAATAGCATTCAATTCAATTCAATAAATTTTAACTAAGTACCTACTCTTAATAAGGCACTAGGTATACAAAGACAACAATGACTTTGTATACCCTCAAGTATTGAGGATTGCCCTCAAGAAGCTTATAGATTTTCTGAGAGTTAGGGAAAGATACAATGTGTACAAAGACTTTATATCAATTTTTCAGAGAGTGGATATTTATTTGTACATTTTGTTTTCTCTCATTGGAACGTGCATTCCTTGGGAACAAGGGACATTCTATTTTTGTCTTTGTATGTCTAGCACTTAAGAAAGTGCTGGATATTTAGCAGGTGCTTAATAAATGGTTATTGATTAGATAAATAGGTGAAGCATTTGTTGGCAAGGGACATTCTATTTTTTCTTTGTATGTCTAGCACTTGGGAAAGTGCTGGATATTTAGTAGGTGTTTAATAAACGGTTATTGATTAGATGAAGAGATAGATGAAGCATTTGTTGGCAAGGGACATTCTATTTTTTTTTTTTTGTCTAGCACTTAGGAAAGGACTGGATACATAGTAGATGTTTAATAAAAGGTGATTGATTAGATAAATAGATAGATGAAGCATTTGTTGGCAAGGGACATTCTATTTTTTTCTTTGTATGTCTAGCATTTAGCAAAGTGCTAGATATTTAATAGGTGTTTAATAAATGGTTATTGATTAGATAAATAGATGAAGCATTTGTTGGCAAGTGATAGTCTATTTTTTCTTTGTATGTCTAGCACTTAGCAAAATACTGGATACATAGTAGGTGTTTAATAAATGGTTATTGATTAAATAAATAAATAATAGACGAAGCATTTGTTGGCAAGGGATATTCTATTTTTTCTTTGTATGTTTAGAATTTAGCAAAGTGCTAGATATTTAGTAGGTGTTTAATAAAAGGTCATTAATTAGATTAATAGATAATAGATGAAGCATTTGTTGGCAAGGGACATTCTATTTTTGTCTTTGTATGTCTGGCACTTAGCAAAGTGCTGGATAAATAGTAGGTGTGTAATAAATGGTTATTGATTAGATAAATAGATAAAGCATTTGTTAAATGCTTATTATGGGCCAAGGTCTGCTTTAAGTGCTAGGAACAAAAACAAAGAAGACTGTTTCTTCCCAGAAGGAATCTACATTAGAATTAGGCTAATTCTACCCTTTGGGACTGGGACTGGCTATGTAATGAGGGGTGAAGATTCAGGTTGTATAACTTCTATAACATTCAATTAATGGAGAATCAGGGGAGGGACTCGTACTTCGGGTTAGGAAATAAAATGCTGCCTTTGGAGTTTCAAAGATGTGCCTACTCATCTAGGCACCCATTCTTGCAAAAATGTAAAATAAATTTTGTTTCTTACATAGAGAAATCCAGAGATTCAAGAGAGAAAAAAATTATGGAGAGAACATAGGGGCACAGATCAGGAAAATACAGAAAAAATTGTACATAATCTAGGCTTATTTACTCTGACCAATTAGCACTCAGAAAAGTTTATCTGCAAGTTGTACTATGTATCATCCAGCCAATTAGCACTTGCATAAATTCAAGAACACATGAAAAACAAGGGATCTCACTAAGAGAGACTGATATGAGAAATAGCGTAATCTAGCTTCCAATTACATTGCTGCCAAAGACATCTTGCAATACTCAAATGGATGTGGGGATTTGAATTCTGTTCACGATCTTTTTGGGTGTTTCCAATGATGGGCACAGTACTCAGGACCAGAAGAAACTCAGCACCAGAAGAAACCTTACAGGTCCAAAGGACTGTGCTACAAACAGAATTGATCCTTGAAGAACTTGCTATTCATCTAAGGTCTTGCAAAGTATAATTCATCTCTGAAATAATTCATATCCTGCAGTCAATCTCACAAAGATAAATCTGAGTTGTAGATTGCTATCCATCTAAGGTCTTACAAGGTGCAATTCTTCTCTGAAATAATTTGTATCCTGCAATCAAACTCACAAGGATTAATCTCAGCTATAGTTTGCTTTCACCTTTTGATAGTGATAATGTTTGCTTTATCTGTATTCATTTAGTGATTATTAACTTCTAAATTCTGAGGAATTGGTGAAAGAATCAGATCATCTCTCCAATTCTCAGAATTATCTTTATTAATATAGAACAAATATAAAGTTCTTGTATTGGAGTGATATGAAATGAATATGAACAGGTAAGCGAGAGAGCAGGAGTTCCATTTTAGAGGAGCCAGGAGTTGTTGTAGTTGGCTGTCATGGGCTGAGCCTGACCTGGTCCTCTGGTGGGTTGTCAGATATTCCAACAAAATGGGACACCTATAGGTTATTCAACAGTTAATAAAAGTCTTAGTCACAACACAGAAAGGATACTAAACAAGAATATAGCTCCCCTTATGACTTGCACAGCCTTCGAGCATCTTTCAAGTCTAAAGATTCCTACTCCACCTGAGTGGAACTTTCTTTGCCTTTGGGTGATCAGGAAGGTGAATCAACATGGTTTGAGGCCACCGAGAAGCTAAATTCAGTGGCTAATCCTGTTTTATGCTTTCTGGTTAAATCCCAAATGGAGTACCATGATCATGTCTGAATGTTAAACTTTAGGAAGTGTATTGGTAAATTAGAGAATGATGAAGGACCTTAAGACAAGCATTATTAGGATTGATTTAAAGAACTGGGCATGTTTATCCTGGAGAAGATAAGATTTAGGGTCATGATGCTATAGACTGGATTTGTAAAGCAGTTGGATTAGATGGCTGAGTTTCCTCTTGATATTGAGATGCTGTGATTCTGTGAAAGAGAATGACTGTCATTTAAAGAGAAGCTTTTCTTATTGTTTCAGATGTATTTTGTACTATCTGCCCTCCAGATCCCATACCTTGTTTCCACTGATTCTGGATTTTCTTTCGATAAAATGCATAGCATCGATCTAAGGCTCGAAGGTAGCACTGGATTGAGAGCTTTCCATCCACCACAGGGTACTCTGAGGCCAGGTCAGGTTTATAGAAGTCATATACATTCTCCATGTGGGTTCCTCTAAGTCCTGGAAAGGTTTCGGGAAGGAAGACAGGACAGTGTGATGGACACATAGGGCAGAGATGGAGAGAAGGGATGTAAGGATTCAGATAGTAAGGCTTTATATTGGCTTCCATTTACCCCTAAACCCAACTCACTCAGTTGTCCCCCATAGTTCTAGCAGGGGTCCTCAAACTTTTTAAATAGGGGGCCAGTTCACTGTCCCTCAGACTGTTGGAGGGCCAGACTATAGTAAAAACAAAAACTTTGTTTTGTGGGCCTTTAAATAAAGAAACTTCATAGCCCTGGGTGAGGGGGATAAACGTCCTCAGCTGCTGTATCTAGCCCGTGGGCCGTAGTTTGAGGACCCCTGGAAAGGGACTGGATATCTTCTTCCCTGTAGTCATTATAGGGTTTCTTTCTTGTCTCTCAGTGAAGTCTCAAATAAGAGGTGCAAACCTTGAAAGAAAATTTACTATCTGTTTGGAGAATTACTTCTCTCTGATTTTAACTGCTTAGTTTTCCAGGCATCTCCAAAAGCATGTATTCTGTTCAATTCTCATTTCATTATCCTTCATCATCATACTGGATTTGGAGTCAGAAAAGTTGACTTCAAAATGAACCTCTCTAAGCTTTATTTTCTTTGAGCCAGGATCCAGCTCCCTCAGCCCTCATCTCTTGTTCTCTGCTTGCCTGTTTAGGCAGATTCATGGACAGATTATATGTTTTCTCTAAGTCAGAGAAAAGCCCTACTTTACACCCCACCAGTATACTGTTTATTTACTTACCTCGTTCTAGGACTAGGGGAGAATTGGGCCCAATCAGCATAGCCACAGCCCCTGCCCCACCAGTAGACCGAGCATTCCCACTGGCATAGACAGCAATGTCACCACACACTACCATAGCATAGCGACCTGTAAGAAGAGAGAAAAAGGTACATGTAAACGTTGGAGGTCACTGGTAAGGACCACATTACCACCTAGAACCCCAGCATCTCTTCCATTATTTTGGGGCAACTTGATGGGATAGTAGACAAGAGTTCTGGATGGGAATCAGGAAGAGTCAAATTTAAATCTCTATTCAGATACTTACTAGCTGTGTGACCCTGGGCAAATGACAATCTCCATCTGCTACAGTTTCTTCAACTGAAAATAGGGATAATAAGAGCATCTACTTCATAGAGCTATCACGAAGGTAAAATGACATCACAGAAGTACTTAAATACTAGCTACATTATGATTGTTCTTGTAAGTAGATATCTCATTTATAAGATTTTAAAAGAATAGCTAAATATTCTTTATTTGTGATTGTAATATCTATGACATCTTATTCTCATGCTTCATCATGACAGAAAGGTGGCTGTGGGTAAAAGGAACAATGATAACTAAAAGCAAAACTTCTCATCTTCCCCCCACCACCAGATTTGAATTTTATTTGAAATCCTTTTGGATGCATCACATTCTTTGAACAAACTGATATTTTCAGATTGGCCTTGATGGGCTCTCGGTATTTATTATCTTCTGCAATATTATTAATTAGACAATATTATAGATAAAATGTAGAACTGCTTATATTTTGCTTTTATTTTATCTATCAAGGGAAATCATCTTCTTGATTGGGAGATACAAAGCAAAACCAAAAAGGTTAAAAAGGAGTTAAATCCTGAGAGATCAATGAAAAAAACCTCTCTCAAGGATTCAGATTGGCAACTATTCTGAATCTTACAGTCTTAGACCACTGGCAGTCATCTTGGGCTGGACTCTGGAGGAGAAAATGAAGCACTGACTCAAACTGATCCTCTGGTAGGTTAAGTCAGATGTTGCAATAAAATGGGACAGTTGTAGGTTAATTATTTGATAGTTAACAAAAGACTACTTAGCCACAAAACAGAAAAGATTCTTAACAAGAATATAGCTCCTAGATTTGCTCTGGTTTGCTTAACAGTGTCCTCATAATGAAAACCCTATGCTGTCTTATTAAATGATGATGATTAGGGTGAGAGAATCCTTCCTTCCCTCCTTCCTTCCGCCCTCTCTCTCCATTCCTCCCTCCCTCACTCCCTCCCTCCCTCCCTTCCTTCATCCCTCCTCCCCCTCACCTTTCCCTTCTCCTTTCCTTCCTTCTTTCCTTCCTTCCTTCCTTCCTTCCTTCCTTCCTTCCTTCCTTCTTCCTTCCTTCCTTCCTCCTTCCTTCCTTCCTTTCTTCCTTCCTTCCTTCCTTCCTTCTCCTTCTTTTCTCTAATTTCTCTCTGTCTCTGTATCTGTATATTTGTCTCTCATTTCCTCTTCTTGTAATCATGGACAAGGAGGGATCCTACTGGATAATTTCACAGATTATTTAGCTCATCTACTTTTTCATAGGTAAGGAAATTGACGTTAAAACAGGGGAAGAGACTCTTGAGAATACCCCAGTAGGATGTCTATCACTACCTACCGTCCCAGGAGCTCGACTCCATCCAGTTGGCAGCATTGAAGAGAGATGCGGTACCTCCATAGCAGGCATTGGTAGTATCAATGCCCTCTATGTCCGTGTTCCCTGAATCTTGGAAGAGTTCCATGAGCACCGTCTTGACGGCTTTGGACTTATCAATGATGGTCTCTGTGCCCACCTCCAGCCGCCCTACATTATCCCAAGGGAGCTTGGTGCGTTCCATCAGCCGTTGCACCACTGTCAAACACAGGGAGTTAATGTCCTCTTGAACAGAGCAGAAGCCCATTTGGGTCTGGCCTAAGCCCACTGTATATTTGCCAGCTTCCACACTGTCATACTTCTCCAGCTCAGTCTGGTCCACATACTGGGCAGGAAAGTAGACCTCCAGGGCAAGGATGCCCACATCTTTTGGCCAAGCATCTGTTTTTGCCAGGGGAATAGCAGAGGCTGTGGAAAATCTGATGTAATAGAAATAAAAACTATTTAGCAAGCTAATTTAGTTAATAAAAGATAGTATTTGTGTTCACTTTATTAAATTTCACATTGCTTGTCCTGGAGAGGAAGGTGGGAATGTAGTGGAGGATAGAGGGAAAGGAAATAAGTATTTACCTAACTCTTACCATGTGTCAGGCACTGTGCTAAGTGTTTTACAAATATTCTCTCATTTTATCCTCAACATATCCCTGAGTGGTAAGTTTACAGTTGAGTAAGTTGATGCAGACATCAGATAAGTGATTTGTTAAGAATCACACAAATAGTGCCTGAGGTAAAATTTGAATTCAGATCTTCATGGCTCCAGGTCCAGCATTCTATCCAAAGAGCCAACTAGCTATTCATAGGGCATAGGTTAGTTAGTTTTCACTCATCTTGGTTTGTCTCCCAAATCTAATGGATGGAAGAAGGAATATACCGAAATAAATCTGTTACCAGGTAGACTGATAAATAAAATAAAATGGCTGAATATGCTAGTCAAAAGATATGAATAGACAATTTTCAGATGAAGAAATTAAAACTTTTTCAAGTCATTTGGAAAAAATGCTCTAAATCACTATTGATCAGAGAAATGCAAACTACACACTTCTCAGATTGGCTAAAGTGATGGAAAAGATAATGACTAATGTTGGAGGGGATATGGGAAAACTGAAACACTAACACTACTACATTGTTGGTGGAGTTGTGAACTCTGGAGTGCAATTTGGAATTATGCCCAAAGGGCTATAAAACTGTGCATACCCTTTGATCTAGCAGTGTTTCCACTGGGCCTGTATCTCAAAGAGATCATAAAGGAGGGAAAGGGACCCACATGTGCAAAAATATTTGTAGCAGCCCTTTCTTTAGTGGCAAGGAGCTGGAAACTGAATGGATACCCGTCAATTGGGGAATGGCTGAATAAATTATGGTATATAAATATTATGGAATATTATTGTTCTATAAGAAATGATGAGTAGGATGATTTCAGAGAGGCCTGGAGACACTCACAGGAACTGATGCTGAGTGAAATGAAGATAATCAAGAGAACATTGCACACAGCAACAACAAGATTATGTGATGATCAGCTCTGATGGACTTGACTCTTTTCAACAATGAGATGATTCAGACTAATTCCAATAGAATTGTGATGGAGAGAATCATCTGTATTCAGAGAGAGGACTCTGGGGACTAAATGTGGATATAGTATTTTTATCTTTTCTGTTGTTCTTTGTTTGCATTTTGTTCTCTTTCTCATTTTTTCCCTTTTTGATCTGATTTTTTCTTGTGCAGCATGATAATTGTGGAAATATATTTAAAAGAATTGCACATGTTTAACATATATTAAATTATTTACTATCTAGGGGAGATTGTGAGAGGAAGGAAGATAGAAAAAATTTGGAACACAAGGTTTTGCAAGAGTAAATGTTGAAAACTATCTTTGCATAGATTTTGAAAATTAAAAGCTATTATTAAAAATAAATAAAAATCTTTAGGTTGCCACTCTCCAAAGTTCAGATTAATTTTAATGATCTATGATGTAAATAATTCATGATTGGGGTAGTTCAATAAGTATGGTATATGAATGTGATGGAATATTATTGTAATATAAGAAATGATGATTGGGATTATTTAAGAGAATCTGGAAGGATTTGTATGAACTCATGCAAAGTGAAGTGAGAAGGCCCAAGAGAACAACTTATGTAATAGCAGTAGTATTGCAAAGACAAACAATTTTGAAAAAATTATGAATTCAGATCAATACAAGAATAAATTACAAATTTAGAAGACTCATGATGGAAGATGCTACCCACCTCCAGATAAAGAGATGATGGGCTTAAAATGCAGATTGAGGTGTATTTTTTAAAAAATATGGTTGATGGGGGAATTTATTTGGCTTGATTATACTTTGCTTATAACAATTTCTTTTTTCTTGCTTTTCTAAATAAGGGGAGAAGATGGGAGGGAGAGAATTTGGAGCTAAAATTAAAATTAAAAATGAATTTAAAAATAAAATGAGATGGCTGGAGTAGTCAACTTAAAATTTTAACTAGGGCAGGTTGGCTGGGGCTATACTTAGGGGTACTAAAATTTAAATAGGTACTGACATGTATAGAAACAATTGAGTTTTAAAAGCCTTTATCTCGAGTTTAAGTATTTGACTAATGAGGGCACTAGGTGGCACCATAGTGCACAGAATGCTGGATCTGGAGTCAGAAGGACTTCAAATGGGACTTCCAGTATTTTTGCCAAGAAAACTCCAAATGGGGTCAAAGAAATGACATGACTAAACACAGCAATCTGATTAATTAAAACTGATCTCCAAAGTCCTAAGATTTTATGATAAGGTTATAAAAGAGAGGTCTAGGCAAAATGTGAAAAATTTTAGGAGGTGGTATCTATTTCAACCAACATGGGGAATATGGCACCTGAATTGGGTCAAAAAAAAAAAAAAAAGAATTTAGTTATTTTAAATGGAGCTGGGAAGTCCACTCCAGAGCAAGAGGAATGGGTGTTCAGAACTCTATAGAAGCAAAACAAGTGGTCTGGATTAACTGGAAGATAAATTATGTGAAACAGAAGTGGAAGGGAAGAAACAAGCCTTTATTAAGCTTCTAGTGCTAAGCTCTTTTCAAATATTATCTCACTTTTACCTCACCACAATCTTGGGAAACAGGTTCTATTACTCACTCCATTTTACAGATGAGAAAATTGAGGCAAAAAGTTTAATGACTTGCCCAATGTCTGAGGCAGCATTCAAACTCAAGACTTTCTGCCCTATCCCCTACACTACTTGATCTCCTAGATGAGTATAATTTGTTTATAGAAGGTAAATTGGAGTCAGACTAGAGAAAAATTCTTAAACTCTCATTTAAGGAACTTAAATGTTATTTGCTATGCAATATGGAGCCCCTGCAGATTTTTGGGTGGAAGGATATGTTCAGAACCACAGCTTTCATTGATTCTCCTCCTCCCTTCCCTTTCTCTTTCTTTTCTTGCTTCATGTTGTTCAGTTGTTACAGTTATGTAACCCTGTGTGGAGTTTTCTTGGTAGAGATGCTAGCATGATTCGCCATTTCCTTCTTCAGCTTATTTCACAGAGGAGCAAACTAAGGCAAACAGGGTTTGTGATTTGCTTAGGGTCACACAGCTGTGAAATCTAAGGTCAGATTTAAACTCAGAGAGATGAGATTTCCTCAATCTAAAACTGCTTCTATATCTAGCTGCCCCTTTTCTTGCTTATTGAGATTCATATTTATTGGGTTAATTCCAGCCATTATCATTCAACTTTCTAGGGCAGTTTTGTATTTCTCTTATTTTCCTCTCCTTGTTCATACCCATTTCTTTTAAATACCTTTCTCAGGCCGCATCCTACTTTAAGGACCTTCTCCTTCATGCTCAAATTTTATAAAGTTTGTCTTCCTCTACACTGGTTTGTGAAATAGGGTCTATTTAATCGTACCTGTTTATTTGGGGAAATAAAGGTACACATTGACAAATAGTGCTATATGCAACAGAGTTGGGGGGTGTATTGCTCCTGTAGGTGGGATTGAAACTGGGACAGAAAACCTATAAATATCCCCAGCTTCAATCCAATGAATGATAGGGGAGGTAGGTGGAGGGACAATATATACAATGGCTACAATTATGTAAAGAAGAAACAAAAAAAAGATCATGTAATTGTAAACATGATAAAATTCTGGGGAAAAAGTTGAGGAAATGTTCATCCTTATAAGATCAGCCACATTAATGTGTATGTAGCCTTCTTGCTGGTTCTTCTCCTGTCACTCCATCCCCTATTTTTTGCCCTGGCTGTGCTCCACACCTAGTAGGGACCTCTTCTTCCCCTTTGTCTCATAAAATACCCTTTGTCCTTTAAGACTCATTCAAATGACCTTCAGGGTAAGGCTTCTCTTGGTCCCTCCCTCTGCTAATGAATTCTCCTCCAGGATTATCTTGTATCTCTTTTGAATTTATCTTGAACATACCTAGAAATAGATCATCTCAACCCATTAGAACATAAGCTACTTGAGAGTAAGGTCCATTTGATTTTTGTATTGTCAGGGCTGATACATACATAGTAGGTGCTTAATAAATGCTTGTTGATGGGTTGGTTAATTTTGCTGAACCGCTTTCCTGATCTCCCTCTTTTTCAGTGAGTTGGTAAATAAAACATTTATTGAGCACTATGGCACTGGGCTAACCCCTAGCTATACCAAGAAAAGCAAAAATATGGTCCCTATCTCAGGAGTCTACTTTCTAATGGAGGAGACATCTGGAAAAAAAAAAAAAAACCTGGACATTTAAGATATAATATAAATGGAAATGTATCTCATAGGGAAGGTACTAAGAATGAGCTGCTGTGGAGGGGAGGGATGGAAAAGGCTTCCTGCATAAGAGGGATTTGAATGGACTCTTTAGGGAAGCCAGAAGGGAGAAGTGAGGAGGAAGAGCATTCCAGGCACGGGAGGGCCGGCAGTTGAGAGACGAAGTGTCACTTTATGGGCAGGGAAAGGAGGGAGGGACAGACTCAGAGAGGAACAGAAAGGAAAAACAAAATAAGTTCAAATGTATGAACTTTTGTTCATATGTTCATATGTATGAACAAAATGAAACCAAGTTCCCCTGATTCCACATTTAACACACTTTGCATTGTACTGCACCCCTTGAGGTGACTGTCTTTTGCTCATGTCTGTAAGATGGGAAGAGCATTAAAATGAATGAAAAATTGTGGAAGTCCTGGCCAGGGGTGGGGATGTGTTTTTTGAAGCTGGAATTTGCAATCTCTGATGTTTAAGGAGAATTTGTATATCTCTCTCTATAAATATATACCCACAGATATACTTAAATATACACACACATCAATAATATATACACACACACATATAGCATATACTTAAATATATACACACATGTAGCAATATGTGTATATATTCACACATATATTTGCACATATATATGTTTATATATGTATATGTGTGTATATATATAGTTATCTCTTCCATATTATGACTTTCCCCACTAAGATTTTGATATATGCAAGTTGGTATAAGAAATTAAATGGGAAGTTTGGGGAATTTTGCAGAAGTTGCAGATTATACACAAAGGCCAACAAATGATCCAGAGCCTGTGACTAACCCAAATTTTACAATAAATAAAATTTACAAAATAACAATAAAGCTAACACCTCATAAAATTTTTTTTAAAAAGTTCAGATTGCTTCTTTGGTATATAAGGAGGGCCAAAAATTTTTGTTTGGATTTTTCAGATTGTGGAGGCATCCCTCAGCCCTTCAATGTAGAGATTTGGAAGGGATAATTGTGTGTGTATGTGAATATATGTGTATATGTATATAGGTATATATTATATATAATTTATGACTATGTATGAATATACACATATATGCATATATACATACACACTTATCAATGAACCAATGGCTAGCCAAAATATGATTTTTTTAGTTCTGTGTAGGGTCTTCTAATTACCTATTCCCCAAGACCCAATGTCTCTGTGTATTCTTTCTCATGCATTCTCTTTTTTGGAACTTTGGTGATAAGTTCAAGGCTGTAGGGAGAGACTTTAAGGCTGGATGGTAGGGAGTATCAAAATTGTTATATTATGCAAGGAAATGACTGTTTAACAAAGCCCAGAAAGGGGAATTGGGAGAAATAAGAGAAACTTAATAGGTCAGACAACTTCCTATCATATGGCCCTTTCTGCTGGACTACTGGACTTGTTTAAAATCTCACTCTGTCAACAGCATCCTTGGTAAATAATAACAGTTGATCTCTATACATCCCTTTAAGGTTTGCAAAGTGCTTTTCATATATCATCTCATGTTATGCTTAAATCAGCCTTGTTTTGCAGGTAGCAGTAGCATGGTTTTGTGGAAGGCAGAAAACTCAGGTTCAAGTTCAACCTTAGTGTGTCATTGAGCACAGTTATATCATCTCTTAGGTGGTCTCTGAGAGTCTTTATAAGACTAGAATAATCCCCTAATCCCATTTTATGGATGAGAAAACTGAGACTTAGTGACTTGCTGAAGATCACTTAGCCTACTTGACTTCAAGGCAAAGCCCCATGAACTATTCAACATGATCTGTGTTTTTTTCCCCCTATTAATGGTAGTTACCATCCTTTTTACTGGTGCTTTTTGCAACAGTAATTATAGTTCAGATCTCTATGATGTATTATAATTTATAGAACACAACCATTTTTTTCCTCACAACCATTCTCTCAGATAATTAGTATATGGATCATTTTCCTCTCTCCTTCTCAAATTTAACAAATGGTGAAACTGAGGCTCACATAGCTTAGTGAATAACAAAGTGAGGACAAAAGTCCAGTCCTCCTCACTTCCTTAAGTGTTATTTTTATGTATTACTCTGCCTGTGGAAACACATTTAGATAATGCCCATAACTGACCTGATTAAAAAAATTTATTTTTAATATTAAAATGTTTTTTTGAATTCCAAGTTCTCTCTTTGCTCCTTCCCTACCCATTGAAAAGGCTAGCAATATGATATCAATTATATATGTGAAGTCATGCAAAACATTTCTATATGTCATATTGTATAAAAATAATAATAAACTAGAAACATAAAGAAAACAAAAAAAAGTCTTTTTCAATATGCACTCAGTTTGTCAGTTTCTCTGGAGATGGATAATATTTTTCATCATGGGCTGACCTGATTTGCTGATGCATATACAACATACTACATTATATGATACATAATCTTACACTGGCAATTAAAGACCCAAACTATGTCAAAGACAAGCATCCTATAGATGCCCGGCCCAGGGATTCCTGCTCAGCAGCAGCCCTGTTGTCACACTGGGGTCAGCGTGTGGGCACTAATCTGTAGCAAGAGAACCTTGAACCGCTCCCCACTCCCATCCCCCCAGATGACATAAACCTAGTTCAAAGATTAAAGAACCAATGTCATTAAAAATGACATTATTGATTCTTCCCTAACAGTTTTTTTTTCTAGAATATCGAATCTAATTGTGCTTATAGAGTGAATAGATCAAAAAGAGAGGAAAATGTCCTCTAAGGCAGCAGCTCCTTGTCCCCTTCTCTATGTCCCATATCCCATGTCTAGTGAAGTCAATAGAACCCTTTTCAGAATTATATTTTAAAGTCATAGAATAAAAATACATAGGATGACAAAAGAGACCTTTATATTGCAATATTTTGTTCAATTGTTTAAAAATGTCTCTGAACTTGGATAGGGAATGATATTGTTTTTGTTCAGTTTTTTCAGTCACATCCAATTCTTCCTGACCCTATTTGGGGTTTTCTTGGCAAAGACACAGGAGAGATTTGCCATTTCCTTCTTCAGCTCATTTTACAGATGAGGAAACTGAGACAGAGTTAAGTGACTTGCCCAGAGTCATACAACGAGTAAATGTCTGAGGTTGGATTTGAACTAAATAAGAAGAGTTTCTGACTACAGGCCAGTACTTTATCCCCTACCCCACCATATTAAAATATAACTTTCTTTCTTTCTCTCTCTCTCTCTCTCTCTCTCTCTCTCTCTCTCTCTCTCTCTCTCTGTTTCTCTCTCTCTCTCTCTTTCTCTGTCTCTCTGTTTCTGTCTCTCTCTCTTTCTCTGTCTCTCTCTGTTTCTCTCTCTCTCTCTCTCTTCCTTCCTTCCTTCCTTCCTTCCTTCCTTCCTTCCTTCCTTCCTTCCTTCCTTCCTTCCTTCCTATCTATCTAATTTTAAGCCAAGTTCTCTAACTTTAGATTAAAAATTTATGTTCTATTATAGATTTGATTTAGAATTGCAGACTGTTTCACAAGTTGATTTTTTTTTTTTTACAATCCCTAAGGAAGTGCCCTTATGGATTTCCTCATTTTGCAAATAGGGAAACTAAAGCTAGTGACTAACCCAAAGGTGCACACACAGTTAGCTAGTGCACAACAAAGAATCAATCTGGGGCTTCTTGAACCAAGAGGGCAGGCAGCCAACATTTTAAGCAGGGGAAAGGGGTAGTCCTGGAGATTCTTTCAGGGGGTCTGACTCACCTTTGGTGGGCTGTGGGAAGGAGAGATGATGGGATGAAGGACTTCTTGGGTCTCTGGAGCACTGATTTCATGTGCAAGGCCTTCTTCATGGCATGGAATAAGCGAATCATTTTCCAAAGGAGAGAGGAAAGTTTTCAGCTCACAGGACAACTGGAGGATGCTCCTGTTCCTTGCAGATGGGTCTTATATAGACTAATCAGACTGGGAGGCTCCACCCCATGTTTATCAAGAGTAACAGCCCTTCATTTTCTAAAACTGGACCAAAGGTCTCACTATACAGCAGCCAAAATGAGACGTCAGTAGAAGACATTGCCTCTGTTAGGCAATCAAGGTGCCGGTCTTTTGTTTGTCTGGTGGGTTGGGGATGGGAGACAAGAAAGAACAGTCTCTATCACATTCTACAGTTTACCCACCTCAGTGGGCCCTGGAGGACCTTTCTTGGCTTCCTTATTTTTTCTTTCACAATACAGCCATAGAGAAAAAAAAAAAAAAACAGACTGAAATTGTAGATTAGGAAAGACCCTGAGGAAACAGTGGGGCAAGAGGGAACATCCTCCCACCTCCCTTGTCATCTAGTTCCTAGAGGAGTGAGAAACTTAATCCAAAGGAATGAATCTCTGATAGAGAAATTCAGACAGTGTGGTAAATAGGAAGTGGGCTTGGAACCTTGTGGGCCATAGGTCACATCATCAAGTCAGGGAGGTGTATGAGCCTGTGGTAAATTTTTTTTTTCTGTTCTCCTGGATACATAGCTCTAGGTAGAATAATGTGGCAAGAAACACAGGTCTCTGCCTCTCTCCTAGTCTGTGAGTGAACTTCTAGCCGGGACTTGTCTTTCCTATTATATATGATAAACTATTTTGCCTCATAGGCACTCAGGAGGAAATTCAACCCCATTCACAAACCTTGGCTTAGTACCTACTATGTGTGTAGTGCTGGGGATTGAGATCCAAAAGCCACAGAGAGCCCAGCCCATGACTTAAAGGAGCCTTTAATCTCTTACAGCATAAATTCTTAATCTGTGGTCCACCAACCTCCAAGGAGTCAGTGGAGAGATTTCAGTTCATGGGATCCATGCACTTGGATGGAAAAACATATGTTTATATTTCAATGGAACTGGTTTCTTTTGTAATCCTATGTGTTTTACTTTGTTCACTGAAAATATGACTCTACGTTGTACATGGCAACAGCAACATTATATAATGATCAATTCTGATGGACGTGGTTCTTCTCAACAATAAGATAATTCAGGCTAGTTCCAATGGTCTTGTGATGAAGAGAGACATCCATACCCAGAGAGAGAACCATGGGAACTGTGTGGATCACAACATAGTATTTTCATTTCTTTTGTTATTGTTTGCCTGAATTTTATTTTCTTTCTCACTTTTTCCCCTTTTTGATCTGATTTTTCTTGTATAGCATGATAATTGTATAAATATATATACCTATATTGGAGTTACATATATATTTACCATATTTAACATTACTTGCTATCTGGGGGAAGGGGTAAAAGGAAGAGGAAAGGGAATTAGAATACATGGTTTTGCAAAAAAAAAAAAAAAAGAAAAAGAAAGAAAATATGATTCTAAGAATAGGCTTCCTCAGACTTTCAAAGAAATCTGTGACAAAAGAGCTAGAGGATTACAACAGGTAAATGAATAACTATAATACAAGATTTAGTAATAATGCAAAAGAGATCCTGACATTGTGCTAATCAGGAAAATATGAAAGGAGAAAGAAGCTTTTCAACTGGGAGGATGGGGTGGGGATGTTTGAGGGAAGGCTTTTTTGTTGTTCATTTCAGTGTCTGATGCTTTGTAATTCCATTTGAGGTTTTCTTGGCAAAGATTCTGGAGTAATTTGTCATTTCCTTCTCAGATGAGGAAACTGAGGCAAGCACAAGTGATTTGTGCAGGCTGACACAGATAGTAAGTGAGGCTGGGTTTGAACTCCAGAAGATGAGTTTTTCTACCTTCAGGCCAAGCACTCTATCCACTCTTCCATCTAGTTACAGCAGGTTTAACAAAAAAGGGGAAGTGTCTGACTTAAATCTTGAAGGCAGAGAAAAGTTCTAAAGGAGGAATTCTAAAAGAGTTCATTTAAAGCCTTCACTGAATCCAGAGGCATCACAGAACCAGTAGCACAATTCTCCTCAGTAATTTTATTTTTATTTAATTAGCAAAAATCTGTCTTCTATCCTTCCCATCTTCCCCAACTATTGAAAAGGAAAGAAAATAAAAACCTTTATAAATAAACATATGTACTCATTGCATATTTCCCTCCCAAAAACGCCCCCAAAATATATTTCAATGTACTCTGTGAATTCATCCCTTCTATGTCAGGAAGTTGGTAGCATATTTTATCACCATTCTTTGGATTAATGCTTGATCAGAGTTCCTAAGTCTTTCAAAGTTGTTTGTATCTATAATTGTGCTATTATCGTATAAATTGTTCTCCTGGCTCTATTCTCTTCCCTCTACTTCAGTTTATACAAGCCTTCTCAAGTTTCTCTGAAACCATTCCTTTCTTTATTTCCATCATTTTTTATAACATTAGCATTCTGTCACATTCACTTATCATAACTCGTTCAAACATTTCCTAATTGATGGGCATTTGTTCTGTCTTACTGGTATGGTTTGTTTGGAAAGAGCATTGGATTTGGAACAAGATCTGGATTCAAATTTTGGCTTCAACACTTAGTGTTTTGTGACTATGAGCTAGGCATTTAATTATTTTGTTCTGCTATTTTCTCATTTAAAGAAAATTGGTTGGAAGGGGCAAGGGAAGAAGGAAAGGTTAAAATTTGTGATTTCATTAGCATTTAGAATGCCTTGTGAGGAAATTCCCTTTTCCAATGTGGACAAGCATTTGCTTTGACTTTATGGGCTTAGAAAGTCATCTGGGACACTGAAAAGTTTATCAACCTGTTCAAGATCATGTTATCATCATATGTGAGAGGCAAGGCTTGAACCCCATTTTCCTGGTTTGCAAGTTATTTCTTGGAACAATAGCTCCATTAATATATTGTGAATTGGTTCAGCTGTTCTAGAAAGTAATTTTGAGCTAACCTTGAGAAAATATTAAGCTTTTCCTTTATTCCAGTGATATCACTTCTAGGACTCTACCCTTAAAGAGATCAGAGAAAGAAGAAAAGAAATTATTTCTAAAGTATATGCATGTGTGTATATTTATATACATGCACATATATGTGTTTATATATGTACATAATACATATATGTATTGTATGTCTCTCTCTCTCTCTCTCTCTCTCTCTCTCTCTCTCTCTTTCTTTCTTTTTCTACCTGTCTACTCTTTCTGTAAGGACTAAGAGTTGAATATTAAGGGAGTACCCATCAGCTGGGAAATGAATGAACAAATTATGGCATATGAGTCTAATGGAATGACATAAGAAATAATGAAAGGGCTATCTTTAGAGATATCTGGGAAGACTTTTGTGAGCTGATATAGAGTGAAGTGAGCAGAATAACGAAAAAAAGCTTATACAATAATGACAATATTGTAAAGAAAAATAATTTTCAAAGACTTAGGAACTATGATCAATGCAATAACCAGCCATGATACCAAAGGGCTCATGAAGAAGTATGTTATTCTTATTCCTCCAGATAGAAAGGGAATGAACTCAGGGTATAGAATGAGATATATTGTTCTGGATACCACCAATGTGTGAATTTTTGTCTCTGACTATGCACATTTGTTACATTCGGTTTTGTTTTTCTTTTTCTTTTCAATAGGGAAGGGTGGTGGGGGAAACAAAGAAATAGGCTTTTGCTCATTGAAAAAAAAATTAAATTAAAAAAATCAATTTCTCCTTTGTTCTGCTCTCTTCTGCTCCCATAGCCACAGAACCCACCTGTCTATTCCTCTAGGAAATCTCCCAGCTTTATAGATTACCTGACCATTTCATTTTAGATTATGTCTTCTATTTTGGAAGCTGACTTTTTTTTTTAACCATCCTAAATATCAAAGTGCACTTTTCCTTCACATCTCACTCCTGAGCTAATAGACAAATAGAAGATATCAAAGTGTAGTACTGTTGTTTGTAGTAGAAGAACAAACACTACTTAGACAGATGGTGTAATCTTAACAAGCAACAAAAAGAAATTGGAAATCTTATTTCCTATCAAGGATTTGATCTTTAGACTTAAAAGGATAGGTCAAATAGGGTTGGGAGGAAATTAAAATCAGAGATTCATAAGGAGATAGTAAGAGTCAACCTGTTACTTTTAATGAGCTTAAGACCCTAAATCCAAAAATATTATATTTCAAGATATGAAAATACCTTGCAGTTATAAAGCAATACTTCAATCGTTCATTCAATCAATAAGATTGTGTGCCACACACTGTATTAAATTCTGAGGATGTAAAAAAAAAGCAAAAACAGAACCTACCCTCAAAGAGCTTACATTCTAACAGGGGAGAAGAATGTAAATAAATGGGAATATATAAGTAGGTAGAAGGAAACTCTAGAAGGAAAGGAAGAGCAGAAAGGGGAGGAAGAAGAGGAAAGATCAAGAAAAACTTCATGTAGAAAATGGTGTTTGATCTGAGTCTGGAAGGAATTCAGGGAATCCAAAAAGGAAGAAGTGAGGAAGAAGAGCATTGCAAGCTTGGAGAAACTGCTGCTGAAAGATCTTAGATGCCAAGATGGAGAGTTACCGCCAATGACCAGAAAATAGGTCAATATGACTGGATTGTAGAGTTTATGGAGGGGAACAGAAGACTGCAAAGATAGGAAGATGTCAGACTTTAAATGCCAGACAGAGATAATTTTTGGTCCTAAAGGTAATCCTTCTGATGTTATGTATTACACCAAGAAGGCAATACCTACTACTCATAATTGAGTTGGTTTAAGCAATTTATTTATTTTTCTTTTCTTTTTCTTTACTTATTTTTTTAATTAAAGCTTTTTATTTACAAAACATATACATGGGTAATTTTTCAACAGTGACTCTTCCAAAACCTTCTCTTCCAAATTTCCCCCTCCGTCTCCCCACCCCTACCCCTAGATAGCTGGTAATCCAATATATTAAATATGTTAAAATATATGACTTAAGCAATTTATTGCACCTTACCACAGAGAAATATTATATTTCCACCTCTCCACTCTTACTACATACACTATACCAAAAATTGATCAGATTGAAAAGTCCTAAGTTTTTTAAATTGTGGGTCACAAACTCATATGGGGTCTTATAACTGAATTATGAGGGTTATGAAATTATGATTTATTATCAGTAAATGATTTCTATATCTATTTTATAGACTTATGTACCTAGGGTCATGTAAAATTTTCTTGGGTGAAAAAGGGGTGAGAGTGGAAAAAGTTCAAGAAGTCTCCAAATGATTTCAAAACTGCTTCTGGGCTAGAGATGACCACTGGGTACTTGCAAAGCACTTGCTGAGGAAGGCTGAATGTGCCTTTGATAAGAGCCACTCTTTCTAACACTAACAGGTAGGGTCTTTGTACCTTTTCTGGTTTCACAGGTAACAAGTCTGGTAGTTTTCCAATAAGACCTCTTGATATCAGTAAACATTCACCTAGTATTTCATCATTTTTTACTTCCAAAAGCTCAGAAAGAAAAAAAATAAGAAAAAACATAACTAATCCATCCATTGAAAAAGTCTGAAAATAAATGCAAAATGCAATTCTGTGGACCTTCCACTTCTGAAAAAAGAGTGAGGTGGGAATATCATTAACCTAATCTTTCAAGCCATTCTTGTTCTTTATAATTTTGTAATATTCCCTTTTGATTGTGCTGTGTGTATGTATATGTGTGAATTCTGTTTATATGGTGATAGTCACTGCATTTGTTATTTTGTTGTAAAGTAAGCACTTTACTCTGAATCAGCTCATGTAGATCTTGGCATATTTCTCTAGATTTAAGCTACTGAAGCTTAAATCTGTGCTAAAATTTTTGGGTCACTTTATATTTGTCATTTCTCATAGAACAATAATATTCTATTGTATTTGTGCATTCTTGTTTGGTCATTTCAATGATGTCTGACTCTGTGACTCTATTTGGGGTTTTCTTGGCAAAGATACTGGAATGGTTTGCTATTTCCTTCCCCAACTCATTTTACAATTGAGGAAACGAAGGCAAACAGAATGAAGTGACTTGCCCAGGGTCACATAGTAAGTATCTGAAGCTGGATCTGAGCTCAGGAAGATGAGTTTTCCTGACTCTAAGATCCATACTCTATTCTCTGTGCAACCTAGTTGTTCACAATTTATTTAGCCATTCCTCAATTGAGCGACATATACTTTGTTTCTAATTCATGCTAAAAAACATTTTGCTATATTTGTGGGAACTTTGTATTTGTTTTATTTATGGGAACTTTGTTTTTACCAATGGCTCTTATCCTTTTTATCAAATGTTCATTCTGGGCTTTAGAGCTTCAGGTTGTGCATATTCATCCTTAATGACATGCTCCTTCTGCCATCTTTTGTATATGACTTTTAGAACATGAATATATTTGATAGTTCCCTGTGCAGCCACATTTTTTCAATCACTAGCATTTCTTTTTCTTTCTTATCTAAATAAATCCTAAATCTATTGCCAGAATTTCATTTTTGAGAACTTCCAATTTGTCTTCAGTCATATTCACTCTATATTGCTTCATCATGGGATTATCTTTTGTTTGGATTTTTGAAAAGCTGCATTTCTGAAATCTACAGTAAATGTCTGATCAGGAACTTTAAGATGAAAGGTTTCTTTCTCCGAGGTTTCTTATAATTTCCATTTCATCAGTTCCTCCTGGATTCAAAGGTTAATCATTTTTTATTCTATTTTTTTTTTGCTTATTCCCAAGTGTATTTACTTTGTAACAAAATTTCCAACCTTAAAGTAAAGGAATTAAACTACAGTGGTAAAAAAAAAATTGGCTATGGGAAAAGGGCTAGAAGGAGAGGGATAGACATTTCTCTGGGTAAGGTCAGGCTTCAGGACAAATTTCCATTTATTCAAAGATGAACCCTCTTTATTTATCTGTAAGTTGGCTGTGGTCCTGTGGGTGGAGAGAGCTAAGATGATACATTGATGTCTTGGTGTCAGGCCAAAATTTCTCTTGTTAGTTCATGTTTTTGTGATTGCTTCATGAGATATACCAAATTTTAATTCCCAAGAGCTCAGGGAAGGATTGTCAGCGAGTCTATCCCTTTCTTTTCTTCTTCCCACTCCCCAAACCCAAAATCTATAGATTATTTTTTAGCTAGGTGAGAGGTTTCAGAGCCAACTAAGAGAAAGGGCAAATAGTCATCCTGAAAGCTTCATGAAAAAACAAACTGTTCTGTTTTCATGGTGTTTCACAAGCTACACCTTATCAGCAATTACTCTAAGGCTTTTATTTAAGCTCAAATTTAATTGGCAACTGGATAGAAATAGAAGGTGATAGAATTCTTTTACATAGGATATTCTTGCTGACATGGGACACATACTGTTAACCATGAGCCACATCTTTTTGTGAGCTATCCATTGACAAGTGTTTATTTATTTATTTTTTATTATAGCTTTTTTATTTACAAGATATATGCATGGGTACCTTTTCAGCATTGACAATTACAAAACCTTTTGTTCCAACTTTTCCCCTCTTTCCCCCAACTCCCTCCCCCAGATGGCAAGTTGACCAATACATGTTAAATATGTTAAAGTATAAGTTAAATACAATATATGTATACATGTCCATACAGTTATTTTGCTGGACAAAAAGAATCGGACTTTGAAATAGTGTACAATTAGCCTGTGAAGGAAATCAAAAATGCAGGCAGACAAAAACAGAGGGATTGGAAATGCTATGTAGTGGTTCATACTCATCTCCCAGAGTTCTTTTGCTGAGTGTAGCTGGTTCTATTCATTATTGAACAAATGGAACTGATTTGGTTCATCTCATTGCTGAGGATGGCCAAGTCCATCAGAAATTATTATCATATAGTATTGTTGTTGAAGTATATAATGATCTCCTGGTCCTGCTCATTTCACTCAGCATCAGTTCATGTACATCTCTCCAGACCTTTCTGAAATCATCCTGCTGGTCATTTCTTACCGAACAATAATATTCCATAACATTCATATACCACAATTTACCCAGCCATTCTCCAATTGATGGGCATCCATTCATTTTCCAGTTTCTGGCCACTACAAAAAGGGCTGCCATAAACATTCTTGCACACACAGGTCCCTTTCCCTTCTTTAAGATCTCTTTGGGATATAAGCCCAGTAGAAACACTGCTGGATCAAAGGGTATGCTCAGTTTGATAACTTTTTGAGCATAGTTCCAAATTGCTCTCCAGAATGGTTGGATGTATTCACAGTTCCACCAACAATGTCTTAGTGTCCCTGTTTTCCCACATCTCCTTCAATATTGTGCATTATATTTCCCTGTCATTCTAGCCAATCTGACAGGTGTGTAGTGGTATCTCAGAGTTGTCTTAATTTGAAATTCTCTGATTAATAATGACTTGGAGCATCTTTTCATATGGCTATAAATAGTTTCAATTTCTTCATCTGAGAATGGTCTGTTCATATCCTTTGACCATTTATCAATTGTAGAATGGCTTGATTTCTTATAAATTAGAGTCAATTCTCTATGGAAATGAGGCCTTTATCAGAACTTTTGACTATAAAAATGTTTTCCCAGTTTATTGCTTCCCTTCTAATCTTGTCTGCATTTGTTTTGTTTATACAAAAACTTTTCAATTTGATATAATCAAAATTTTTTATTTTGTGATCAGTAATAGTCTCTAATTCTTCTTTGGTCATAAACTCCTTCCTCTTCCACAGGTCTGAGAGGTAAACTATCCTATGTTCCTCTAATTTATTTATAATCTCATTCTTTATGCCTAGGTCATGAACCCATTTTGACCTTATCTTGATGTGCGGTATTAAGTGTGGATCAATGCCTAGTTTCTGCCATACTAATTTCCAATTTTTCCAACAATTTTTGTCAAACAGTGAGTTCTTATCCCAAAAGCTTTGGGTTTCTGACAAGTATTTATTAAGCACCTACTGCATATCAGATACTTTGCAGGAAAAACAAAGAGAAAAGTAGAACAGTTCTTGCCTTCAAGGAGCTTACTGTTTAAGGGGGAGACAACATAGGATGTCACTATCTCTTTATAGAAATTCACTAACTTGGTTCTATTCTTATAGGCATTGTTCATTCAATCCTGTCCAACATTAGAAATATAAAAATGTCTCAAGGCCATTTGTTAAGTAGCACCCTCTAGGATAGAACAACCCACTTAGAATCATGAAAAACAGAGCTTTAATCCTGCCTCAGCAGATGGGTGAGTCACTTAGTCTATTTCCCTCAATTTTCTCATCTGTAAAATGGGGATAACAGTAGTACCTACCTCATAGTATAGTTGGGAAGGATCAAATGAGAAAACAAACTTAAAATACCATATAAATATTGGTCATTATTGTTGTTGTTGTTATTGTGAAAACTTGACAATTGTTATCTAGAGAGAGAGAGACCATCCTAGAAAAAAAGAAAATTCTAATTTGAAAAGGAAAAGAAAATTCATTGCTTGTTTGACATTTTGCTTAAATCTGCCCAATCCTGGGGAAGTGGAAGATGATCGGGAAGAGGAATTCTTTGCCAAATTAAAACCTCTTCACAGAAACATAAAAGAATTGGAAAAGAAGGGGAGAACAAAGAAAGGAAATATGGGATGATGAACAAATAAATGGGACCAAAATTTATAGGAACTTGAAAGCACTCTGCCTTCTCCTCAAGAGGCTGTAATTCTGGGATTGATTTAGGTAACTTAAGTACATGAGTAGAGGTTTAAGTATTGGGGATGAAACTCTAGAAGGAGGCTGTGCATAAGTGAGGCCTTTCCTGAACTCCTTAGCTGCTGGTTTCCCCTTCCAGCAAATTGCCTTTCGTGTTTATATTTATACTCATAGTCTTCTTCACAGAATGTAAGCTCCTTGAGTCTAAGGACTGTTTCATTTATGTTTTGATGTATTTCTTGCCTAGCGTGAAGGCTGGCACAAAATAGTTGCTTGCTATATGTTGGTTGACTGACAATGAATGATTGAGAAGAAGAGGAGCAACTGGACCAGGTTATCAAAGAATAAAATGTTCCATCTGGCTTTGGGGTAACCATGTATCTTTTGTTAGGTAATAATTAATAGGAAATCATAATATTTAGAACTGATGGTGTTTTTAATCTTGTTTGACTCTATATGACCCTTTTGGGGAAATTTCTTGGCAGAGACACAGAAGTGGTTTGCCATTTCCTTCTTCAGTGGATTAAGGAAAACAAAAGTTAAATGATAGGCTTGGGGTTACCCAGTTTGTTAATGTAAGAGGCTGAATTTGAATTTAGGTCTTCCTAATTCCAGGCTGATTGATCTATCCATAGTATCACCTAACTGCTTCTATAAAGAAAGAAGTGATGAATATTGGCAGGCTTCTGCAAATTTTCAATGATGACTATTGTTTGAAGAACTCTTTTAAACCATTGGAACATGAAATATGCTTTGCGTGATTTCACATATATAATTGATATCATATTGCTTGTCTTCTCAATGGGTGGGGAAGGAACTGGAGAGAGAAAATTTAGAATTCAAAATCTTAAAAAATGTTAAAATTTTAAAATGTAATTGTGAAATATTTAGTAAAAGAAATAAAAATACCATAAAATAATAATGATAATAATAAAACCACTAGAGATCTTCAAGCATGAGCTGTAAGTTGGATTATTTGTCTAGGATGAGTTGGACTATAAAGTAGCAGAAGTTCCTTAACACTTTTTTTTTAATTTTATTTTATTTAATAATAACTTTATATTGACAGAATCCATGCCAGGGTAATTTTTTTTTACAATATTATCCCTTGCACTCGCTTCTGTTTCGATTTTTTCCTTTCCCTCCCTCCATCCCCTCCCCTAGATGGCAAGCAGTCCTATATATGTTAGCTATATTGCAGTATATCCTAGATACAATATATGTTTGCAAAACCGAACAGTTCTCTTGTTGCACAGGGAGAATTGGATTCAGAAGGTAAAAATAACTCGGGGGAAAAAAATAAAAAATGCAAATAGTTCATATTCGTTTCCCAGTGTTCTTTCTTTGGGTGTAGCTGTTTCTGTCCATCATTTATCCATTGAAACTCAGTTAGGTCTCTTTGTCAAAGAAATCACTTCCATCAGAATACATCCTCATACAGTTCACTTAACACTTGAAAACATTTCATCCAGTAGACTCATCGGGGATTCACAGAATTTCACAGCTGGAAAGGACTTCAGCAACCATATAGACTAATCTAATCTGATGCTTACTGGCTGAGAGGTCCTAGGGAAATTATCTAACCTGTTTTCTCATCTCCAAAATGGGGTACTTACCTTTTCCCTCTTCACCTGTAGGGTTGTTGTAAGGAATAACTAACATGTATATAGTGCTTTAAGGTTAACAAAATACTTTACAAATAATATCTCATTGTAAGGATAAAATGAGATATTATTTGTAAAGTATTTTGTTAACCTTAAAGCACTATATACATGTTAGTTATTATTATTAAGACATATATAATCAAGGAATTTTAGCTAATACTTTGAGGCAGGAGGCTTCATGTATAAAGAAATATTATAAATGGGTTATGAAGATTAGGATAGTGTGACTGAAAGGGCTAGATAAGAAATGAATGGTAGAATTAGAAACAAGATTTATCACCTGAAAAGAGTAATAAAAGAGTAGGAAGAGTGGAAAATGAATCAATCAATGAGCATTTATTAAGTGCCAGGCACTGAGCTCAATTCTGGGGACTCAATGACAAAACAGTGTATTAGTCTGTACTCTCAAGGACTTCATAATCTACTGGATGATTTGGAGGTTACGAATATGGGTGACTGAAAGAATAGTTCTATCTTCAAAAGAAACAGGGAAGTCAGAAAGAGAGTAAAGTGGTAGGGTGAAAGATGGAGTCGTGTTTTGGACATGCTGAGTTTTAAATGCCTAATAGTCATATAAAAGTGTTTAATGGGTTTGTGATATAGAACTGAGTCTCAGGAGAAAGATTAGAACTAGATGTACAGATATGGTTATTGCCTGCATAGAGATAGTTATTGAGCCCATAAGAGCTGATGAGATTAGTATAGAGAGCGGGATAAGGGGATAAGGTTTATGTAGTATATCCACACATAGAGGCAGTAACAAAGACCATGATCCAGCAAAGGAGGTTGAGAAGAATGAGTAAGACAGATAGAAAGATAAACAAGAGAAAGCATTGCTACAAAAATCCAGGGAGAAGGGAAAATCTACAAGGAGTTAATTAAAAGAATTAAATGATGAAGAGAAATCAAAAAGAATGTAGACTGAAAAAAGATCATTGGATTCGACAATTAAGAGAATTGGGAACATTGAAGAGAGCAGTTTCAGCTGAGATTGGGACATAGAAGATAATGATCCTTTTTTGGATTTTCTTCGCAGAGATACTGCAGTGGTTTGCCTTTTCCTTCTCCAGCCCATTTTACAGATGAGGAAACTAAGGGAAAAAGGGTTAAGTGACTTCCCCAAGGTCACATAGCTAATAAGGACCAGAGATCAGATTTTGCACTCAGGTGTTCCTGACTCTAGGACTATTATGCCCTAGTTGCCCTACCTGACATCAATTATTTGCCTCTTTGTAATTGTTCCTAGTTCTAACCTCTTGAAGCTCAACAAAGAGCAATTCATTCAGGGTTATAGTGCCAGGAAAAGAAAACTGATGGAAAGGTTTGTAATTCTGACAATAAAGTACTAACAATAAATGTTACCATAAAAGGGTGGAGCCTAGGGAAAGGAATGGGAAATCAGCAGGACGGATAAGCTTCAAGGCTGGAGTAGGAAGGATGTTTTCCTTTTTATCTTCCCAGATATGAATTCTTACAATCCCTGATTTCTCCTGCTAACGTGAAGGCTTCTTTGGCATCCAGTCCTTGACTATTCCTGATGCTGATAAATTGTAACTTTTCTCTCTGGGGAGGTTTTTGGGTGCTTTCAGATTTAATCCTGGAGCTCACAGACATAGCTGTTTTTAAGATGGAAAATTCCACATAAAAATAAGAACCTTATTGAGGATAGAAGTTTCACATGATATGGACACAATTCAAACTGTTCAAGTATGCTATAAAGTTACAGTAAAATATGTTTTAAAAAAGATCTTAGCAGAGAGACTGTAAGACACAATTATACTAAGAACAACCCAGACAAGTCTTGATGATTTGACTATGAAATCTAATTTTAAAGTCCTAGGTGTGCCATCTTGAATCTGGAAGGTATAGCTATGAGAGGAAAATGATGGTATAACATTTTGATCATTTTCCTCTGCAGGAATATGCTTTTCTGAGGCAGCCTTCTGCACTATTTCATTTTATGGGACTAGAAAGCTTTAATTCTGTCTAGTCCTTCACATTCTTCAGTCGGTGTTTTAGCTTAATTTCATTTTTTCATTAAAAAATTTTTTTATTAATCATAGTAAAGCTTTTAAAACTGTAATATCAATAACCAGACAATGGTTTAGTTTTAACAAAAAGGCAAATGCAGCATGTACTTTTTTGATTAAAGCTTTCTATTATCAAAACATATGCATAGATAATTTTCAGTATTCAACTTTGAAAAACCTTATGTTCCAAATTTTCTTTCTTCCTTTCTCCTTCCACCTCCTCTAGATGGCAAGTAATCCAATATATGTTAAACATGTGCAATTCTTCTATACATATTTCCATAATTATTTTGCTGTACAAGAAAAATCAGATCAAAAAGGAAAAAAAATGAGAAAGAAAACAAAATGCAAGCAAACAATAAAAAGGTGAAAATATTGTTATGATCCACACTCAGTACCCACAATCCTCTCTCTGGATGCAGATGGCTCTCTTCATCAGAAGAGAGTGGAACTGGCTTGAATCACCTCACTGTTGAAAAGAGTCCCATCCATTAGAATTGATCTTTGCATAATCTTCTTGTTGCTGTGTACAATTTTCTCCTAGTTCTACTCAGTTCTCTTAGCATCAGTTTATGTAGGTTTCTCCAATCCGCTCTGAAAACATCCTGCTGATCATTTCTTATAGAACAATAATATTCCATAATATGCACATACCAATAACTTATCCAGCCATTCTCTAACTGATGGGCATCTACTCAGTTTCCAGTTTCTCCTATTACAAAAAGTGCTACAAACATTTTTGCACACATAGGTTCTTTATCCTTTTTATGAAATCTTTGGGATACAAGCCCAGTAAAAACACTGCTGGGTCAAAGAGTTTTCACAGTTTGATAGCTCTTTGGGCATAATTCCAAATTGCTCTTCAGAATATTCAAATCAGTTCACAATTCCACGATGTATTAATGTCCTAGTTTTCTCACATCCCTTACAACAGGGGTCCTCAAACTTTTTAAATAGGGGGCCAGTTCACTGTCCCTCAGACTGTTGGAGGGCCAGACTATAGTAAAAACAAAAACTTTGTTTTGTGGGCCTTTAAATAAAGAAACTTCATAGCCCTAGGTGAGGGGGATAATCGTCCTCAGCTGCTGCATCTGGCCTGCCGGCTGTAGGTTGAGGACCCCTGACCTACAATATTCATCATTATCTTTTTCTGTCATCTTAGCCAATCTGAGAAGTATGTAGTGGTACCTCAGAGTTGTCTTAATTTGCATTTCTCTGATTAATAATTATTTAGAGTGTTTTTTCCTTATGATTATAAATGGTTTTAATTTTTCATCTGAAAATTGTCTGTTCATATCCTTTGACCATTATTAATTAGAGAATGCCTTGAATTCTTACAAATTTGAGTCAATTCTCTATATATTTTAGAAATGAAGCCTTTATCAGAACCCTTGAATAACACATACTTTTAATATGCTAAGTCAAAACAATTTTAAATTTTACACCTAATTTTTTTAGTTTTCTTTTTAAAAATAACTTCACTTTTCCAAATAAATGTAAAGATAGTTTTTAACATTTACCTTTGCAAAACCTTGTACTCCAAAATTTTCTCCCTTCTTTCATCCTTCTTCCCTCCACTATGCAGGAAGCAATCTAATATAGTTTAAATATATGCAATTCCGCTAAACATTTCCATATTCATCATGTTGCATAAGAAAAAGCAGGTCAAAAGCACAGCTAATATTCTAAGGTTAATGACTAAAAGTCACTGTTTCCGGTTCCATTCCCTAAAACAAGCTTATGATTACATATAATGCATGAAGCTTCATCAGCAAATTATATCTACCCCTGAATATTTTCATTCCAGCAAAGCTGCCAATGAAGTAATCCTCCAAAAAAATTTCATTCCTCCCCTGAGACCACCATTGACTTGACATTTTCAACTGGAAGTTGGGGAAAAACTCTACACTGACAAGATTTTTGATAATGGCATCTCACTGGGCCTCTGTGAAGGCCTGCAGTTCTAATTCCCTCAAATATAACTGTGGCAAAGGGGAAATCTGTGCTCCTCCTCTGACCTGGTATCAGGTGGTATTACAAAGCCCTAATCTAAGATTGCTTCTCTTCTGAGCTACACTTAAGACCAATTTCCATGCTAATAATCAGGGTCTCCAGGGCCAAGAGGAGCTCTCAGCATCTGGGAAACTCTTTTGAAGGCCCTGCCCATACCCTTGTCCACCTGCCCCCTTATGTTTCCAGGGAGTCTTACTTGGAGGGCGAGGCCGGAGGCCAGGAACCAGAGTCCCAATTAAAGCATCTTTTCCTCCTCCATCACAACAATTTTAATCTATAACAAACTCAGTCTAGAACATTCACCTGAAATGACCCTGTTGCTAGAAGAGGTTTGGAGATATGATTGAAATGGCAGATTTTTTAAAGGAGTAAACAGCAGTCTGCTTTAAATTTAATCTTTACACTTTTGTATGAATTTTTTTTTTAACAGAAATCATTGTGTAACAAAAGTGGAAATCCAGTAAAGGTAACTTGCAAACTAAAGCTGAGTCATCTTTTGTAATGTTGAAATTTGACAGTGACAGCTATTAGAACATTCAGAAAAGCCAGTAAGAAGAAACCAATTCTGCCTTTTGGGAAATATTTCAAGAGTCAGAAGTTTGTCCATTCTACCTTGGATGGACCATTTTTTTGGGGGGTATCTGGGCTTGTTGGCTCCTCTAAACCCTTTTTTAGGCATGCTTAGCAATGAGAGATGATGTCAACATTGTGTTTTCCATGATATGCACCCATTCCACTATCCCCAATTCCTCCAAAGGGCAAAGAGCTGAGAGGGAAATGCATGAGGACATCATTGCTAATAGAAAGCTAGAGGTTTTCTCCGTTATTATTTTAATCAGCTAATTGTTAATAGAAAACACATGCAAGTTTATGAATTGCATTGCTTCCTCTGCATTTTTCCACAGGTACCATTGGAAGCAGAGAACAAAAACCTCTTCTTGGATCACCTTGAAGCTAGGATTGATATCACTAAGACTTCACGGACAGGGGACTGTATATTGAGTAGTCTCATCTGTCTCCCCTCCAAAAGCTTTCTTTTGTTCTTCAAGTAAATTTGTTATCCTTTTAAAGTGAGGGAAGTTGATCTTTCATAACAAAGAGACTTTTTTATTTCTTCATCATTGAATTTCTTCACAGTTTCCTTTATCTTCACCACAATCTGACACTGGAGGGATGACTCCCAGAGAAGGTTGTCTACGGCAATGACCACAATTCGTAGATTTGCTCCAGGTAACGTCTGCAATCAATGTCAAGATGGCAGTTTTTGTCAATGTGACATGGACTCTTCCCTCCAAGCTCAGAGTCACAAGGGTCAAATGTTTGCCAGCAATGATAATCCTGACTCCAACATGCCCAGTAAAAAGAATAAAGTTAAATCTTTGCTTCAGAAGTTGCACAGTCTCCTCAATTAATTAATTCCTTTCTTTACATTAATAATAGAGTACGGCTCCTTGTCTAAAAGCTGAGGAAAGACCTTGGCCAAGAGTGTGACTATCCTTTCACTTCATTCATTCACAATAGCATTTCCTGCCACCAAGGTTCCTATTAATGGCTGAATGTTTAGGACAAATGGGAAGTTCCAAGCCCCATAAGCAAGAGCACTCCAAGAGACTCGGAGTCAAGATGGACCTCCTCTATCATTATCGGGAGATTCTTCTTAGATGGCTCTGGGAAGTTTCTGCAGCATATAGTCAAATTCCCCAAGAACTCTTCAAAATTATTTGCACTGAACTTCCTCTTGTGCAAGTCTGGGGCTGGTGCCATCAGGATTTCCTTCTGGCTCTCCTGCCCCATTTTCTGCAGCGTCTGTGGTTGCTGGAAGCAAAAGGGGAGTGGTCATAAGTGGTCTATATGAAGGGGATCCATCCTGTCACATCGGTATCTGGAAAGAAGTCCAGCCTGCCACTCCAGCTACTCCATGGAGCTGCCCAGCGCTGCAGGAGATCAGGGATGGACTTCAGTTGTAGTTGTTTGGTGAGACTAGTGTCAGGGCCAGGCCTGGGAGCAGAACCTTTCTGGCACCCTTCCCTTGTCCTTGCACCTCTTTGAGTTCTTCAACAACCAGGAAAAGAGTTGAAATTGTATTACAAATAACCAGGACCACTTTGTTGCCTTTTGTAGATCAAAAGTTGATTGAGTCTTCCAGAATTACATTTTGAATAAGACACACAATCTGTTCAATTCTTCTCTGACTTGTATAGTTTATGATAGCTCATAAAGAATTTTGTTGGGTCTTCAAGTCTTCCTTTGACAGAATTCTAACCAACTATGGAACTAATCTATGAATCATAATTTGCTTAATTTAATCCTCATGACCAACTGTGATGTTTAATATGGTACATGTAACCTCCTTCTGGATACTTTGGAGTGAGTAAGCAGGCTAGAAATGACAGCAAGCAGTCTTGAGTTCATTATAATCTGAATTTGTTCATCTGTCCCAATAATAATGTTTCCTATAGCTCTTAAGATGGGGCATCTGAGTGGCAGGATGAATAGGGTGCCTGTCCTAGAGTCAGGAATAATCTTCCTGAGTTCAAATCTAGCCTCAAACATTTCTAATTTAAGTCACTTAACTTTGGTTGCTTCAGTTTTCTCATCTACCAGATGAGCTAGAAAAAGAAATGGCAAACCATTTTATTAAGAAAACTCTAAATTGGGCCATAGAGTCAGATACAATTGGAATGATTTAACAACCTTACCCTTTAGAAAAGAATCACCATTGGCAATTCCACTGATCCTTAAAGTTTCTCCAGCTGGAACAACTCTAATTGTTAATGGGCATAGCGACTGCTGCTCAGTAAATATTTGTTTTATTAAAGGAATGATATACTTAACCTTACTTGATACTTATTAGAGTAATATTTGTTAATTGATGGATAAGGATCCATTGTGAATAGAACAATAATCCAATGTATCTCTTTGGCACTGAAATACCAGGGTCTGAATGTGACCTGTTCAGGAACAGAGCAATGATTTTTTGTCAATGGCACAAGATTATTTCTGTTCTTGGCTGTCAGTACAACTCCATGGAATCACATAGGCGTCATCTCTACTTCCCTCCATCTCCTCCCACCTGTAAACTGCACCTAAATTTTAAGGCAGATTCACTCTCTGGTTTCTTGCTTAGAAAAGCAGCATTCAAAAGCCATTCTAAGACCATTGAGTTACCATGAAATTTATTACAATATTTTTAGAGGTAATGCCGAGCATCTGGATTATGTGACCATAGAATAGGCTATCAGGAACTTGTGAAAGGGCAGAATGCATCTCTCTTCCTGGATAAGCAAACCATTAAGTTAGACCAAAGGCAGTAGCTGTTCTGCATTTCTCCTTGGGTGGGGAAGGATCAATTCCAAAATCATAATAGTTTGCATTTTTATAGAACGCTAAAATTTGAAAAACACTTCCCCTATATCATCTCATTTGATCCTTACAACAACCTCAGAGGTAGGGGCTATCCCCATTTTACAGATCAGAAAACTGAGGCAAATCGGTTAAAGTGACTTATCCAGTGTCACAGAACTATGAAAATATCTGGGGCAGGATGCAAACTCAGGTCTTCTTGCTTCCAAATTCAGCCCTGTATTCTCTGTGCTATCTAACCCAGGGATTCTTAAACTTTTCCCACTGATCTGAGAAATTTTTATGTGACCCATTTGGGGTATAAGGGAAACCCCCAAAATGTTGGCATTCTAGACTGCTGTTGTGAGGTCTCTCAAAAGAATTTGCAGACTCAGATCCTCCCCAAGTCAAGAAGCAAAGTTTATTATAATTGTAAAGCCAATTAAAGCAGGCTAAGTTCCAAAAGAAGTTAGTAAAGAACCAGGAGTAGGAATGCAAATTTATGGGGAAAACAGAGCAGATGTTAATTTTATGGTTTAGAGGTGAAGTTGGGGAGTGGTCTGGTTCTAACTTTGTATGCATGTATAGTATCCATAATTCTCCTATTACAGCTAATTGGAGTAAGGGGGGAATCTTTTGGAGGTGTATTTTTAAGCTTGAAATGTCAGTAGGCCAAGTGATAGCCACCCAGTTTTGTTATGTGCCTGCATTAACTTTAAGTAATTCATTATTATTGCTTATTAGTTTTATAAACTTCGTGATCATAGACCAACAGACTGTTATCTGATAGGCAGCAATATCTGTTGCCTTAGCATTCTGGTCAGATAGAATATGTGTTATTTTTAACTGGATCACACAAAGGCCAAATGACCTTAAGGGTCATTGTCATTGCTATATCCTCCCTAGGAGCTACAACATATCAACCCCAGATGCATAGGTATATAATAAAATAGATGTACAAATCAAACATTTACCAATAATAAATTACAAAGAAATTTATTTTAAACTGATTCTTTGGTTCACATATGATTTTTTTTACCATTTATTAAAGAGAAAAGCAAATTTACATAGTAATGAAATGAATGTGCTTATTTGTTTTTACATAAATCTTGGTGGATCATTTGATATTGCAACATAGAACATTCAGAAATCTTTTACTATTGCCAATTTTTTCATGACTCCCATATTCAGTTATAAGACCCCAAAGCTTTGCTCTAGCTTAGGGAAAGCACTCCAACTAATCTTTTTTTAAAAATTATTTTAATAATATGTAATTTTTTTCCAATTACATGTGAAGATGGTTTTCAAGAACCTATTTTGTAAGATTTTGTGTTTCAATTTTTTTCTTCCTCTCTCTTAGTTCCTCCCATTCCAACATAACAACCAATATGACATTATATGACATATACACTCATATATATGCATATTATATATAATCCATATAAGTCTTGCAGGAAAAGAGAAATCAGAACAAAAACAAAAAAATTATGAGAAAGAAAAAAATCAAAATAAAACAAAATTTACTATTGCCAATTTTTTCATGACTCCCATATTCAGTTATAAGACCCCAAAGCTTTGCTCTAGCTTAGGGAAAGCACTCCAGCTAATCTTTTTTTAAAAATTATTTTAATAGTATGTAATTTTTTTCCAATTACATGTGAAGATGGTTTTCAAGAACCTATTTTGTAAGATTTTGTGTTTCAATTTTTTTCTTCCTCTTTCTTAGTTCCTCTCTTTCCAACATAACAACCAATATGACATTATATGTATAATATATATTCCATATATATACACTCATATATATGTATATTATATATATAATATATGCATATATATATATATAATTCATATAAGTCTTGCAGGAAAAGAGAAATCAGAACAAAAACAAAAAACTATGAGAAAGAAAAAAATCAAAATAAAACAAAAAAAAGAAAATAGTATGCTTTGATCCCCATTTAGTCTGCACAGTTCTTTCTCATTTCAGCTAATTGAGCAAATATTATTCCAGTAGGGATTGTTTTGTGCTGGGACAGAGGTCACAATTGGGTGTAGAACTATCTGTGTCCCATTTCCTTCCTTCATACCTTTGCCTAGACTTGCCCTAACTCTGAAATGTCTGTCTCACTTTTGTCTCTTAGAATCCTGAGCTTCCTTCAAAACTCAGTTCAACCTCTATCCACTATACAAACCTTTCCTGATTCTTCCCATTGTTGGTGACGCTTCTCCATTCCTGTTCCCTTGTTTTTATTTTATTATAAATTGATGAATATGGAATTTAAATTCCTTGAAGATAGAGACTTTCACTTTGTATCCCTAGCATCCAGTGCCTGATACATAGTAATTCCTTGGTAAATGCTTGTTGGTTGATTGGAGAATGGGGTAAGATGGTAGACAGGAGATTTCATTTTTCTTCCAGAGGGCAAAACTGGATTTGAAGCTGAATTATGTCAGGCCTAAAACAGGAATTTTCTACAAATGCATGATGTAGAAAAAAATAAAAAACTGAAGTAACTGCAAAGTCTTACAGCTGAAATGGTTCAAATGAGGCAATCGATGCTTTTTCAAATCCTAATATTGTTCTGGTTCTGGGATAAAATGTTATTCCAATTCTAAAATTTTATAATTCAGAATAATTGGGAATTATTTCTAATGAAGGCTGGGGAGAAGCTTTAAACAAGAGAAACTTGTTTCCTCTAAATAATTTAAAAACTTGAAATAATTTTAAAGTCTTGATCAATTACCACCTTTATATTGTCTGGACTGGTAAAATTCTAGGATGTTAGAACAAGAAAGGAGACCCAGAAAAGAGTAATTAATCAACCATCAAGTATTTATTAAGCAATACTTGGGGGGTCAGACATGTCAGATGCCAAGGATAGAAAGACATAACATAAAATTGTCTTTGCTTTCAAGAAGCTCATATCCAAAGGGAGGAGACAACTTACATGCATACATACGTGTGTGTATGTATATAATGTGTTTATATATATATAGGCATCTCAGAGATGGCCATTATGAAGTGGGACAGAGGATCTATGAGGAAAGAATTGTAGAGGAAAAGTTGAGTGTGCTCTTTGAACCCTGAGCAGCCCCAAATGAAACAGCTTTTGTGCACATAAAAGGGAACAGCATAACTCATGACCTAGATTTGGTCTGCTGACGGACAGACTGTGCTTTGCACTGGATACATGTCCTTCTGACAAGAGTTGGGAGGCTATGGCGGGGTTAGAAGGGTCAGGGTAAGCAAACTTGGAGAAGGAAGATCCCATAGAGCTGAGACAACCATCTCATGTGCTCAGAAAACTTGCTTTACGCACTACCCCTCCATCTCCCACTTCTTAAAGTCACAGAGATCCTTCATCATTTGGGGGTAATATCCTTCTTCCTATCCCTGTCTTCAGTCTGCCCAAAGACTAAAGAAAGGGGCAGGAGGGAGGGAAGGAAGAACACATAAGAATTGAAAAATTAATGCTTCAGAATGCAGTTGGCTCCATTGCTGATATATTGTTGATAAAAACCACTGGAAAAGGTTAAAGAGGGAAAAGTTTCTCTAGTAGTTCATGGGATCTTTCCATTGAGATAAAGATGAAAAAAGGACATGCTTGTGTCTGGTGTGACGATTTAGCCTAGCTTCTAGGGTCGGTACTTGCATATAAAGTGTCGGCGCTTGCTGCAGTCATTTTTATTCCAGGTTAAGAAATCTGCAAGAAATATTAAAAAAAACTAAAATTTTTCTTTTTCCTTAAGCAATTCCCAGTCAAATCCCCAGTAATGTTAACCAGGATTCCTGTGGCCTTTCTTTGTTAGTATGGGAATTATTAAATTTCATCAAGAGTAGAGAGAAAAACCTCAGAAACATCAGTTCTGCTTCTGTATTAGTTTGAAATTATTAAAGGACAATTTCAGAGTTGAATCTGGGAATACTTCCATGAAGTGATATAGAGAAAAGTGATTGGACACAGGAGAACAATTTATAAAATAGTAACAACACTATAAAGATAAATAATTTTGAAAAAGTTAGAAAAATCTGATCAATACAATGATTAACCAGGATTCCAGAGAACTGGTGATGAAATATGCTATCCTCCTTCTGGCAGAAAGGTGATGGGCTTAGGATGTAGAATGAGACATCAAGTCATAGTCATAGCCAAAGCAGGAGTTTATTTTGCTTGATTCTGTCTATCTGCAATAGGGATTTTTTTATTCCAATGGGGAGGGGTGATGGAATGAAAAGAAGAGAAAATATATGCCTATTAATTGAAAAAATAATTAAAATGAGCTACCATCCCTGAAGAAAAAGGAAGAACTCTGTGTTCAGCTCAAGAAACTTGTATGTGAGTCCTGATTGTTTCTCACTGGTCATATGACCTGAGAGAATCATTTGTTTTGTAGTTTGAATTTCTCCATCCCTAAAACAATGGGGTTAGAACAAAAAGCTTCTTTAGGTTCTTTCTATCTCTATAAATTGTTTCAGTCTCTTGAATCAGTGGGTGGAAATTTGAATGCACACCTTTCAGCTAAATAAAAGAGAATTTTTAAAAGACAGTTTTAGAACTGTCCAACAATAGAACAGATCTCTTTAGGGAATAAATAATTAGGGAATTAATTAAACTGAACTTGTTCAAATAAAAGCTGGATCACTGTCACAGGAATGCTTTAGTTGATATAGCTTTTTTTGGGAGAGACCAGGTGATTTTTGAAGTCTGTGATTGTATTTTACCTAAGAATCTTAGAATCTCATAGTATAGGATAGAAACTAAACCTATGAATTCGGAGGTATTATAGAAAATTCCCTTGGGGATGAATGATTAATGCATGGGGGCAATTCTTTACAATTTATAATCTCAAACTAGACTAAAATGCAATTAGGAAATATTAATAAAATAAAAATGCAATAAAACATAGATTATATTTTATTTTAAATATATATTTAAAGTGCTGCTGCCCAGGGATAATTACGTGTGGATTAGTAGCCTTTGTTTTAACTTGAGTTTGACACTTTGGGCCTGGAGAGCTGAGAGGTCATAGTGATTTACCTGGTGATTTACCAGGTTACATAGCAGTAGATACCAGAAGCACAATTTGGATATTCCTGGTTTTAAGACCAGATCTCTATCCACTACACCATTTAAATCTCACTGAGTTTAAGAGAGGAAGCATGATATAGTAGAAGCTATCTTCAAGGCCAGTTTTTTCACCTGTGATTTATGTAGACTGTGACTGGAGATAAATCATTTAACCTCTGCTTGCTTCAATCAACCTTTCAGACTTTTCAGAGAAATTACATGACTACATTGATAAGATGGAGTTCTCTATACTAATGACACCATAGGTTAGGTCACTCTCCCTGTTTAGGGAGATGGGGGTGAGAATAAGATTCTCCACTGGAATCCCAGAGTTGCAAATGGATAAGATATTGATATCAAAGGCTAGACGTGTGCTAGAGACTATGTATGTGCCCAAGTGCGAGAGTTTCAAGATGCTTTCCACTTCATTTTTAATAAGGAAAGAACTTTTAGTTATTATTTAATAGTTTCTTTCATATCTAACTCTTCATGACCCCATTTGGGATTTTCTTGGTAAAAACACTGCAATGGTTTGCCATTTCCTTCTCCAGATCATTTTACAGATGAGGAAACTGAGGCAAACAGAATTAAATGAAACAATAAGTGTCTGAGGCTGGTTTTGAGCTCAGGAAGATGAGTCTTCCTGATTCCAAGTCTAGTGTTCTCCTACACCACTAGCTGCATGTAAGGAAAGCACTAACACCTGTGAAAAGCTGATCTGGCTGATGCTTCAGTACTTACTGTTCTCATGATCCATCTCAGCACAGGCTTTGTTTCCTTGGAAAGACTTGTTTGACCAGGATCGGAAGAAATAGAAGCCTCCATCAATCCATCTCCATTTGTTGTTCTGCAAGCAATGGGTAAAAACAAAAGAAACATTCAGAACACTGTCTTTAATCGGTTTGTCCTTTTCTCCCATTTCAGAATGAAGTGACTTGCATCTTTGTCAAGATTAATCCTTTCATGTGTGTCCTTGAGCCCCAGACTTTCCTACCTTCTTCCTCCTTACTCTAAAAAACAAACACCTTTCTTGAATTTTTATCTTTTTTTCTGTCTTCAGGTTCCTTCTACTGTGCATGCAATCAGGCAGCTAAATACTGTCTTTTCTTCCTATGATTCATTTTACAAAGGAGGAAACTGCAGCAAACAGGGCTAAATCATTTGTTCAGCATCACTAGCCAATAAGTATCTGAGGCTGGATTAGAAGTCAGGCTTCTCTGACTCCAGACAGAATGCTGGTGGATAATATGCTGGGCTTGAATCACTAAGACTTGAATTTAGATGTAGCCTTAGATACTTATTAGCTGAATGATGCTGAGCAATTGATTTAATTTTGCCTGCCTCAGTTTCCTCATCTATAAAATATGCATAATAATAGCACCATCTTTCAGGGATGCTATGAGGAGAAATATGATAATATTTGTAAAGTACTTTGAAAACCTTAAATTGTTAGATAATATTAGTATCTGAAGAACCCAAACCAAAAATCACCTGGCCTTGATCCTGTTATTTCCTTAAGTTTAAAAGAAGTTCCTTCTTTTACAAGAGTAATTCTAACTTTCTTTCATTAGGCACTTTGTAATCTTACCCCATTTTAAAAACTATCTCTAGCACCATTCCTGACACATAATAAATGTTATTGGTTGACTGATTGCTCTCACCAAGTTCTTACATTTCAGGAAGAGAAATTCATATTTTATTTCATAATTAATAGGGACCCTCAGAAGGTACCTGAACAGGGGACTGATGATGAGTCAGGAAGCCAAATCTGGCAATTGTGCAAAAGACGAAGACAGAATATGCAGGCAGGGAGACTAATTAGGAGGTTATTGCAATAGTCCAGGTTAGAGGTGATAAAGGTGAGAGTGGAATACAGCAGCATAGAAGCAGTATAGATGGTGGGTAAGGAATATGGATGAGAAATAGTATGGATGCAGAGTGAATAAGATTCATCAACTGATTGGATGTGGTGGGTGAGAGCAGGGAGAAATCAAAGAGAATGCCTCTGTTTCTTTCAGAATGTACTTAGGGTAGTCTCCCAAGTGTAGCAAGCTCATTCTTCATTCAGGCTCTTCTTGTTCTCTCTAGTGTTTATCATCATGTCCTCATACAACCAGTCTCTTATATTATTTAAATAGAAAGTAGTGGGTACACTCTGGTAATTAAATATGACTCTTGATGGGTACAATTTGGTAATTGCTAGACTCTTGATGTCTTTCCCTTATTTAATTGGTATTTCTTTTATTTCAGATCCTATTTGCTTTGTTTGGCCAGATCCTTGGTATTTTATTTAATCAAGTCAGCAAATATTAATTGAGTATTTATAATTTGGGATCTCTGTCTCCCATGGATTACACAGATTTAGTGATTCTGGGATGATTCTTGAGTAGACAATTATTCTCAATTGTGATCAGGAAACTGGACAGTGAGATTTGTTGTCCTACAGTACCTCCAACTGTCCTTTGAATATTTAGAATATAAGAATAACTTACATGGTATTTAAACACCAAATGTTAAATCTGTACCTCCCCACCCCCATCTCCCAGATCTCAGGCCCATATGTAGCTTGGGGTTTATAATCTACATGTCAGCTTCTTTCTGGTGTCCTTTCAGGAATCTAAAGAGACTCTAGAACTTCTTGTCTTTTATCTTGAAACTAAAAGTCAGAAGGCCAGGATCTCCTTTCTCTTAACCTCTCACCAGCTGTAGCCCTCCAGCAAGTGGGCAGCACTGAGTAATCAATCTATCCCCACCAAGGAGAAGAGCTTATACAAATGACTTTTGAACTACGAGTTACATATTCAGTGAACAATGGAACATGTGAATTTTCAGTGAAAAGTTCTGCTATTTATTGCATCTCATTTGGAACCCAAACACGAGCAGCATCTCATAAGGCTTCAATTCACAATAGTTTTTCTTTCTCTCCTCCTTATCTTGTCCTTTTAAAGAAAAGACTAGATCATTTTTTTTCCACTCACTTCAATTTCAATCATCACTTCCTCTAGGATAGGGCTTCTTAACCTTTTCCTATTAGCGATTCTTTTTTGCCAGAGAAATTTTTATGCAATCCAAGTATAAAGATATATAAAATAGATCTACAAATCAAACATTTGCTGATAATAAATCATAATTTGCAACCCCCACATTCAGTTACTTGACTCCATATGGGGTCACAACCCACAGTTTAAGTTTTGCTCTAGGAGGCAACTCCATCTACTCTGAATTAGATTGCAAACTCTTTAGAACAGGTACTGGCTTCTACTTTTTTTGTATGCGGTGTGCCTGGCACACAGGAGTCTCTTAGTAACTATTTCCTGACTTCTTGTCAGAGCAGCTTGATGACATAGTGGATATAACACAGGTTTGGAATTAGGAAAATCTGATTTTGAATCCTACATTAGACAAAATATAAATTTAGTTAATCTTTCAGTGCCTCATTTTTTCATCTGAAGAATAAGAATAACAGTGGCTCTTATTTTCCAGGGCAGTAGGGAAATCAAATGAATTAACATAAAAATAATGTGCTTTTACAATCTTAAAGCATTAAATAAATGTTTGCTATTATTATGAGGTTTTGATTTACCTGTATTATTTCCCTCCATGAGAATGTAAGATCCTTCAAGACAGATACTTTTTGCTTTTTCTTTGTATGGTTTTTAGGATATAGCAAGTCAACAAAAAAAGAAAATCAAATTTATGTATGTCTGTGTATACAAACCTTTGGGTGCATATATGCGTCATGAGACTCTTGATCTTCAAGAGATTAGGAGACCATGAACTCAGAAACACCATATCCAGTCACCAGTTTATTTTTGAGCTGATTTTATTGTTTTGTTGATTGTCTACTCAGGAATGCAGGTTGAATTTAACTGTATATTGTAGGTAACTTTTTTTTTCTTCTCAAGGGCCGATTGTTAATTATTTACCAGCACACTCCTGTGATCTTCCAAGGTAAATGGTAGCCATTCACCTTTTCAACAGAAAAGCCCCAGACAGAGGATTTAAGCAATTTCTAAAAAAGCAGTAACCCCCCTCCCCCAAGATTACCTTTTGGGGGTCATTGAGACCAATCCAGACAGGCTGGTTTCGCTGATAGCTCCAGATGTGCTTGGCTATAACTTTGGCTTCCTTTTGATCTAAGATAGAGGCCAGGTGGGCCCCGTTCCCAAAGGCCTGACACTCCAGCTGCAACAAGGGGAGGTTACATCAGTCATCACTTTAATCCTAGGCTGGGACACAACATGTCGTAGCAGTTTTAATTCACACACAATTCTTCATTCAGGAAATTTAGGATTTACCTGAATCATCAGCAAAAAATGACTTTGAACCTGAGAAAATAAAGGTTCTGTCCCAAAGAATGCCATCAGAATGGATGGTTGGACTACCAGAAGAATAGGTTTGTCCTCTTATACCATGGTTAAGAGTTATTGAGAGCAGATAATGAGGGCCATCATATTTTCAGGTGCCTTTAAGAAATGTTTATCTAAGAACAATATTTGTTTGTTGTTCTCTATCTTTTCTCAGTAGTAATGAACTTTGAACTTGAAATAGAGATCATTTCCCCAATTTAGCTACAGCAAGGGCTGATGTATAACTTATTTTTGAACTATTTTATAGTTCCAAAAACCCCTTTGAGCAATTAGATCCCCCATAATCCTGGGAATTTTTGCATTTATCATGTATCTCCCTCCTACAAAGCTGGGCATAGCCATGTCCATTGAAACTCAGCCAATAGCTTTGTTTTGGCCAAGTCAAGTAACTCCAGGAAGGTGACCACTAGGTGGTGAATATTTTTGGCCACAATAACATGTTACCATCTACTAACATGTCGATAATTGGCATCTATTGTGGTGGAAGATATGTCCCTACTAAAAATACAATGGAATTTCTTTTTTACCCTGAATAATAGATTATTTATGAAATTCCATGTGCCTTAAGGACTATGTAGAATATAAAAATAATTGATTTTTCTTTTTGGGTAAATATACATATCCAACTTGACTAATTTGATTCATGTCTGTAATTTAATTGATGAAGAGTAAAAACTCCTTTTGTTGATGTAATTCACCTATAGAACTCATAATTGTAGAGATTACCTAGTGGAACTAGAATATTTCCAAAGAGTATGTGACTAGAGCAAGGTCACACCGCCAGTATGGGTTGGAGGGATGTCAACCCAGTAGAGATAGGAAAATCTTAAAGAATTAAATTGTAAAGACATACAGAGAAGCAATTCTGATGAAGAAGTATTGTTTAGAAAGACTAGTCTAGATATACCAGGAGCAAGCTCAAGTTGAAAACTGTGGCATGATTCTATAATAACAATATGGGCAGTTTAAAAAAAATCCAGATAAGTTGAGGTATTATAAAAGATTTTTTTAAAAAAGGAGTTTAAAATTGTGTTTTTTTGGAAAAGGTGAAGTATCAAAGAAGGGAAAAGATCACTATTTGATTTAGATGGGATAATTATAATGGATGCCAGAGATACTTAATCATTGTTTTGCTTTTGTTTTCTTTGCAAAGGAGAACAATTTTTAGATTGGAAAGGATAAAGTTAGAAAATAGTAAAAGAGCACCTATCTGCCTTTTTTTGGGAGGTTGAGTAATGCAGGAGATAGAGCTTCAGATCTGACATCAGGAAAACTAAGTTCAAATCCAGCCTCAGACACTTACTAGCTATGTGATTCTGGGCAAGTCATTTAATCCTGTTTGCCTCAGTTTCCTCATCTGTCAAATGAGCTGGAGAAGGAAATGGCAAACTGCTTCAGTGTCTTTTTCAAGAAACCCCCAAATAAGGTCATGAAGAGTTGGACAATACTGAAAATGAGTGAGCAACAGTAAACCAATCTGCCTTTAATGATTCCAGATCAGAAGCTCATATGAATTATAGTCCACAGCCCCAAAGCCTAATGTATGTTCTCTCTGAACCACTGTGGGCCAGTTGTGAAAAATCATAGAATGATGGAGACAGACCTCTGGATTGGAGAAAGTCAAACTTTGTCCTGATTTTTAAAAAAATGGATTAGAAAGAAGTCTGTCTAAATTGTAGGTTAGTGACTTTGATGAGCAAAATTGCTAAAGAGAATAGTGAACATTATAAGGAACCGAAGCTTCTTAAAAAACAGATCTTATTGGACTAATCCAGTTTTTTTCCTAGAAGTCATAGATTAGGGGAATACTATGACACAATTTATTAGATTTTACTGAAGCTTTTGGAAAAGTTTCATAGTTTTGTGTACATGATGGAGAGATAGACTAGGCACTTCAAAAATGGCTTAATTCCCTGGCCCAACTTTGTCAACTTGAAAGGACATCTCCAATGGAGTATCTGAGGATTTGGACTTGACCTTATGCTAGTCAACATTTTAATTAGAAACTTGAATAAAAGTGATGCTTATCAAATTTGTAGATGATGCAGAACAGGAAGAATGACAGGTTAGAGATCCAAAAAAGACTCTGATAGGCTAGAACAAGGGGCCAATGAAATTTCATAAGAATAAATATAAAATTTTATCCTTGAGATGAAAATTCAACACTACAAATAAATGGTAGAAGTCTGACTAAATAAGCAGTTTTTCTGAAGGAGTTCTGGGAATTTGAGTGAGGTGCAAGCTTGGTACAAAACAGCAACATGTTATGACAGGCAAAAAAAACTAATGTGAACTTTATCTGTACTGAAATGTGATTCCAAAGGTGATAGACAACCTTGCTGTATTCTGTTTTGTCAGATAACATCTGGAATAATGTTTTCAATTCTTGGCACTGCATTTTAGAAGAACATTGGTAAGCTAGAGAGAGTCTAGGAGATTATACACAAGCATGGGAAAGGGCCTTCAAGATCATGGCGTTTGAGAATGGGCTGAAAAAGTTGGGTATAGTTAGCTTCAAGAAGAGAAGACTTGGAGGGTAGTTGTAAAGTCATGATAACTGTTTCAATGTACTTGAATGTTTCTTTTTTTCTTTTCTCTCTTTCTTTCTTTTTTAAAGGATTATTATGTGAAAGAAAGATTTATTCTGTTTGGTATAAGAGGACAAAACTAAAAACAATGGAAGCTGCAAATTGGAGATTTGTCCTTAAAGTAAGAAAAGATTCCCAATAACTAAAACTTTTCCAAAGTGGGATGACTTGTCATAGGAACCAGTGAATTTCCCTCACACCAGACATTTTCAAAGGCTGGATAACAGCTTTTCAGTTATGCTGTAGTAAAGACTCAGCCTGGTGATATTTTACATCAAATCACTTCTGAGCTCCCTTTCAGTTCTGATATTTTGTAGTCTTCATTTTCTTTTCTAAAAAGCTGTCCTCTATTTACCTAACTATTGAAATATGCATAATCAACATTGCATTTTTCTCTCAGGATTCCTTGGGGGACCACATACTTGAAGCAAATTGACTAGAATTATCCCAAAGGGCCCTGGAAAAGCTGTTGGTAAATGGCACTTACCTCAGCATCTGACCAAGTGTGAGGTTTTCGAAAATATCCATAACAACTGGATTTGTAGTAAAACCATCCTGTGCTGCAGCTGGGTCTCAAGAGAATATCTTCATGTAAACAAAAGATTATCATTAGTCATCATGAAAGTAAGAAATGGAAGCTGGGGTCTCCCATTTTTTCTTGATTATCCCTCTCTATCCCTACCATTTTTGGACAGTTCTAAGTATTAAATATTCATAAATAAATACAAAGCAGGTGGGTAGTGCAGTGTATAGAGTAATGTCCCTGGAATTAGAAAGACCAGAATTCAAATCCAACTGCGACACTGACTAGCTGTATGATCTTGGACAAGTCTTTTCACTCTGCCTCATCTGCAAAATGAATCAAAGAAGGAAATGGAAAACCACTCTAGTATTTTTGTTAAGAAAACTCCAAATGGGGTCATTTAGAATCAGACAAGACTGGAGCAACTACCACAAATATTAAATACACACACAAGTTGAAGGGCAACCTATTTCTTTTTAACTTCTACTCATTGTTTTTGGTAATTCTCCTTGAGGCTAATGCCAGTCTAATTTATTATCTACCACATCACACTATTTAATTATGTATCGGTTATATCACACTATTGGCTCATTTTGAGTTTGAAGCTCCTTCTTTTAGGAGCTTTTTAAGGAGCCTTTAACGAGCAAAAAGGTCTAGGTCCTTTTTGCATGAACTGTCTAGCTACAATCTTCTCCTCTGGACTTGTATTGTTGGTTTTTTTTTTTTTTTTGCAAGTGTATTGAACTTTACTTTTATTCCTATTACTTTTAAGTATAAACTGGGTATATTTTTATGTTGATTTTGATCAATGCCATTTTTTTTTTTTGCTGAGGGTATTGGGGTGAAGTGACTTGCCCAGTCACAGAGCCAGGAAGTATTAAGTGTCTGAGGTCAGATTTGAATTCAGGTCCTCCTGATTTCAGAGCTGGTGCTCTATCCACTGCACTACCACGTGTCCCGTTAGTCTTTATTCTTGAAAAAGACTGAAATTATATCACTTTTGGAAGCAAAGACTGATGATCAGATCAATATGACTCCCATTTCTGTGCCTTTATTTGAGTCCTTCTTTCAGCATGTGGCTACCTCGCCCTGTATTTACTGGCTTTTTATATTTTATATTTTTATATTTTGGAGAGCTTCTCTTTAGTCTGGGTTTAGTGTATTCCCCTACACTTAGGTTCCTTAAGGATTATCTAGAGGGAGGCTTTTTGCTTTGAAGCTGTAAATGATAATACTTGGTCAGACACAACTCACCTCCGAGGATGCTTGTGACTGAGGCACAGCTCAGGAGCAGGAGCAGCCAGTTTTTGGAAGCCATCCTCTTCTTTCTCTCCCAGGTGGTCTCAATCACAGGCTCCTATTATGTCCTTGAATTTTCTGAACAGCTGTAGTCTGCAATGTAAGCATATTTGCTGACATGTGAAGGAGCCAGTTTCTTTCAGGATTTTTCAGGTCTCTAAAGGCAAGGAAGAATGTCATCATCTGCTTGAACCTGCTGAGCTAGAGAATCCCTAGTCCTGAAGAATAGCAATTTCCCCATTCAAAATTCCTTCATTTGTTCATCCATTCATTAATTTTTCATTCATTCAGCATATATTTTCATGCAAAGCAGCATGTTGATTACTGAAGGGGACAGGTGCAGGAAGTAGATACCAGAATAAGCAATACCTGAACTTTGTCCTTAAGAATATGGTCTAATGAGAGGAAATAAGCCAGGAATACAAAACAGGAATATTAATGCTAAATAGAATTAAGTGCAGAGATACTATCTACGCACTTATGGTTTATAAGATAGAGCGGTGGTAGCGGATTCCCCCTCTGTGGAGAGTTTTCAAGCAAAATTGACCAATTGATGGGAATGCTGGAGAGAGGATTCCTATTCTGCAGAATTTTAAGACTAGATGTTTTTCCTTGAGATGGAAAACACCATCCACATTCAGACAAAGAACTATGGAGACTGAATGCACATCGAAATCTACTGTTTTCACTTTTTAAAAATTTTGTTTTTGGGGGCAGCTGGGTGGTGCAGTGGATAGAACACCAGCTCTGAAGTCAAGAGGACCTCAGTTCAATGTGGTTTCAGACACATAACACTTCCTAGCTGTGTGACTCTGGGCAAATCATTTAACCCCAATTGCCTCAGAAGGAAAAAAAAATGTTTGCTTTTGCTTTTTCTTTCTCATGATTTTTCAAAACTTTTGTTCTGATTCTTCTTTTAATATGACTAATATGGAAACATATTTAACAAGATTGCCTATATATAACTTATACCAGATAACTTCTTGTTTTGGGAATGGGGGAAGGAGGGGGAAAGAAAAATTTAAAACTCAAAATCTTACAAAGATGAATGTTGGAAATTTGTTTTACACATAATTGGAAAATATGAAAATTATGTGAAATAATTGGGAAAATACTATTAAGTAAAAAAAGGATAGTCCTTTTTCTAGTCCTCAAAGATTCTATGATTCTGAGAGGTATAAGCTGAATTCTTTCAGCAGTCAGTAGAAAGAAAGAATTTATGATTGGGTGGAATTGGTGGATTGAAGGAAAGATGGAAAGATTTTAACAGACTGAGATGAAAAGAAAGGAAATTTCAGCATTTGTAAGTAATTGTAATTGTAAGTAATCCTGAGTAAAATTTAGGGAGGGAATAGCATAGGCTCTGTCTGAGGAGTAATGGAGAATATGGGGAATAATAGTGCCTGAAGAGATAATTTGGTCCAGGTTATAGAGAACATTGAAAACCAAGTTGAGTTTGAACTTGATTTGCTAGATAATAAAGATTTACTGAAGATCTTGAGGGGATGGGAATAGCAGGAGTGGAGATGTATCTCCCAAGGGTTAATTCAGCTATGGCATGGGACTGATGGATTGGAGGGTCTGCTTCAGAGAAGGCAAGATTCATGGTCATCTAAACATGTCCATCTAAGCATTGTGAGTGGAAAGGTTCAATAGATTTTACAGATACAGAATGAACAGGACTTGGTCATTCATTAGATGAGGGAACTTGGAAGAGGGAGCTCATAGATGTGAACAAGTGATATCATACATTTGTCTTCTCAGTATTATAGACCTGATCAGAGATCAAACTCTAAGCTATATAAACAAATCTCTTGATGGAGCAATTATTAGGTATTTTTTTTCTTTATGATTGATATCTACTCTTCAGGAAGTCTCACAACAATTAATAGAAGAAGTGCAAAAACAATCTAAAGGACAACGAATTTCCCAGAATTCAGTCACTTAACAATTAATCTTAGAGCACAAAAGGAATTCAGAGATGCTCTAGACCAACCCTACCATTTTGTTGCTAAATGAAATAATGTCCATGCAAGATGAGTGACTTGACCAAGTCACAGAGCCAGCTGACGACAGAGCCAAGAGTGGAACGGAGTACCCTGATTCCTGGTTCTAAATACTTTTTATATCTTATTGACTAACTGAACTTTCAATTAAGCTTCTAGGAAAGAAACATCTAGGGGTATTCTCTTAACTTAAAGGGTAGTTTCCTTGGAGAAGAGGGGGCAGCTACTGCGAATTCAGTGTGTCTATATCTGATAAAACTACAGGTGAAGAATCTCTTCATTGATAGTCAGCCAGAGAATACATTTAGTTCAAAGTAAAGCCATTTAGTGAAATGTAGTAACAGAAGCACCAATAAGTCTCCCTATCATCTCCAGATGTATAATATAATTCTCCCAAAATTGTACACAGCATCAGGGGGACACACTTGGGCCACATAGAGACAGGGGCACACTTGCAAGACACAAATACAACTAGAGCACATGTATACAGAGGTAATCCATGTAATTTTTTTTAGTGTTAATGATTTCTTTTGCTTAATGTTTCTTCCAAGGAAGTGTTTTGTGAAAAGGGGAGAGTAGTAGCCGGTGACTATGGTATTATTAAAAATATCAATAGCAAACCAGAGAGCATCAATGAAACATTTTTAAAAGAAAGAGATCATGACCCATATGTTCTCCTTGGCCAGGCCTTTTCAGGCCTATGTTTCAGGCCAACAAATAGGATTGGGGCTTTATATTGTCCCCGTGACACAGTCTCATCATCAGTATAATTATTATCAGGTAATAATAAATATCCTGGGAAAGGGATTTCTAAATTTTCTTTCCATCCTGTCTATCAGGAAAACCAGGCTCTTAGTAACCCATGTATTGTAATTCAATAACACCTCAGTGTTAAAGGGCTGGTAATTTCTTCTAGTTATATCACTTGGCCCTATTTGCACCTGCTTCTTCATGATATTATAGTCCTCAGCTTCTTAAACTATGGATTGCAAGCCCATATAGAGTCTTGTAACTGGTTGCAAAATTGTGATTTATTATCAGTAAATATTTCATTTGTATATACCCGGCATAATGTAAAATTTTCTTGGGTGAAAAAGGGTTGCCAGTGGAAAAAAGTTTAAAAAGCTCTGTGGTGCAGTCTGCCCAAGTCTGCTTGGCTAGACACCAATTTGCTAGGTTCATAGTCTTTGTTGTTGTTCTGCAAGAGGTAGCATGGACATAAACAATGTCTTTTGGTTTCTGCTTGCTTCCTCCACCTTCTGGCTCTGCTGAAATCTTTGGCTATTCTTCCTGGAGAAAAGAATGAGTGTAGGTATGATCTTTTAGCTTCATGACCATAGGCTTTTATTTTCTAATAATAACCCTTAAAAATGTAATAAACTCTTACTTAAGACTAGCAAAAAAGCCTCCCCTTAGATTCTCTTGTTTCCTCTGAATCTTGAATATGAAGCCTCTCATCTTGATAGCAGGAGATTTTTAATCACATGCACAAAAATAAGGATTCTCCACACTGGTTTCCAGCAAGATTTTCTTTGGAGTAAACTTCCTGGTCATTGGAATTGGAGTCTCTATGGGAAATCCCATTCTAACTCATCATAATAAGCATTCTAAATACCTCCCAATTTTAATCTCTGTAGAATACACTATAAATCAAGTGACGAATGTTACTCTGCAACTCCTAAAGAGCTCTGGAGTGTATGATTTTTCAAACCTCAGTTTTCAAACCCTAAGTGTCTTCCTTCTCTCATGAAAATTAATGAGTGAGGGACAAAAGCACAGTGGCAATACTAATGATGAGGTCCTGAGTAACCGAATATGGTTGGCAGAGAGGAATTGGAGTATTGATGGAATTGCTCCCTGGGGCAGGCAGGGAAGGGAATTGATGGGAATCTGTATAGCCTCATTGTCCCATCCTCTGTGGAGGTCATGGGCAGTCCCATCTTGCTATGTCTTGTCAGAAATCTGAATTATGGTAAACTTCTCTGATAAATTTTTCCATAGCTCATGCCACCTTTGCTGAAGCCCTTTCGGGTTATAGCCCATCATGGTATTCTGTCTCATGATGCTTTCTCCATTTCTCAAAAATAAATTCTCATTTTAAATAAATAAAATAAAAATAAATTTAAAAAAATTCTCACTGGAAAATGAATGGATGCCCATCAATTGGAGAATGATTGAATAAATCGTGGTATATGAATGTTATGGAATATTATTGTTCTGTAAGAAATGACCAGCAGGATGAATACAGAGAGGACTGGCGAGATTTACATGAACTAATGCTAAGTGAAATGAACAGGACCAGGAGATCATTATATACCTCAACAATGATACTGTTTGAGGATGTATTCTGATGGAAGTGGATCTCTTCGACAAAGAGAAGATCTAATTCAGTTTCAATTGATCAAAGATGGACAGAAGCAGCTACACCCAAAGAAAGGACACTGGGAAATGAATATAAACTGCTTGTATTTTTGTTTTTCTTCCCGGGTTATTTATACTTTCTGAATCCAATTCTCCCTGTGCAACAAGAGAACTATTCGGTTCTGCAAATATATATTGTATCTAGGATATACTGTAACCTATTTAACATGTATAGGAGTGCTTGCCATCTGGGGGAGGGGGTGGAGGGAAGGAGGGGGAAAATTGGAACAGAAGAGAATGCAAGGGATAATGTTATAAAAAATTACCCTGGCATGGGTTCTGTCAATAAAAAGTTATTTTAAAAAAATGGAAAAAAATTCTCAAAAATAAATTTGTCCATAGCTCATGCCATCTTTGCTGAACCCCTTTTGGGTTAATAGCCACCATAGTACTTTCATGAGGCTTTCTCCTTATCCTTCCTCCGGCCACATGGTGTCTCTCTTCTCATCCCCCACCATGCCTTTATTCTTTTTCCCTTCTTAAAGCAAACTAGCTCTTTTAAGGTGCTAAATCTCTGTTAGGATTTAGCCTGCCAGTTAAGGGCATACTCTAACTTCATGAGGAGTTCCCTTTCTCTTGATTAATTGTGAGTTCTACTAGGGAACTTGTCTTTTCCATCATTAATTGTTAAAACTCCTTTCCTTGCTAACTATATGCTATTTCAAGTCTATTTCATATTTACCATTCCTAGTTTCTTTTGTATCTCTTCATTTTTAACTGTAAGATCTTTTCCTAAATAAACCTATCTTTTGTTAAAGAGAATGGCCATTGTGAATTCTTCATATGACTCAATCCCAACATTTAATGCCTACAATCACATCATTAAGACAAAGAGGATGTGATCTGAATACCAAGACCAGCCAAGGCATCCATTTGTATCCTAGAGGCTGGAAGTTTCCTTTATTATATACCAACAAGTGAGCTAGACTGAAAGGAGATGGAGGCAGGAGCTCAATCCTAGGTTCTGAGTAAATCCTGGAAAATCTAAGACTTAGTGTCAAGTGATATGACATTGAACGTTGTTTAGAACGTGAAATGTTAGGATAAGAGTTAATTTAGTGCTGGCAGATGACAAAGTTGGAAGAGCTAATTGATTTCTGTTAGAAAAAAGAATTGGTATCTTCAAAAGATCTTCATGGGTAATAAAAGATGAGCCAAGTCTAGTAAGATGTTATTTAATAGAGATAAATATGAAGTCTTACTTACATTTAGGTTCAAAAAAATCAACTCTATGAGCTGTAACTCAGGAAGGAGATATGGCAAGACAACTGGTCATACAAAAAATCTGGGGATTTTAGTAGACATAAATTCGGTGACATGGCAGTAATTAGTTTTTTTTTTTATCTTAGACCTGTGATTTCACTGATACTGGGAATTCTCAAAGAGGAAATTCTATAAGTACTATTAAGCACTTTCTCTATAACTTTTAGTCTTAGAGAGCCATTCCAGAACTTCCATTTAAGAAGGGTGCTCAGGCCAGCCATTTCTTCATTTCCCACCCAGTTGCCCTCTTCTGGATTTTCCTATCAGAACCCCTTGCTGGATACCTTTCTTTCCTTTCCTCTCCTCCTCATTCTCTACTTTCAGCTTCCTTTTATGTGTTATTTTCTCTCCATTAGATTGTAAGTTAATGGATTGTCTTTTGATTTTCTTTGTATCTTCAGCACTTATGATAGTGCTAGTACATAGGAATCTTACTAAATGTTTATTTACTGTCTGTTCTATTTTATTTATTTATTGTTCCTTTATGTTCCTTTAGGTTCTATCCTGAAACCTCTTCTCTCAAAACTTCATTAACTATCTCTTTGGATTTTGTGGCTTCAATTATCATCTTCAGACAGATAATTCTGTATTTCTGTCTTCTAATGTGTTTTATGAAGTTCTACATCATCATCTTTACTTGGACAACCTATTGGTATATCAAACTCAACAACTTTCAAACAAAATTGACAATCATTCTCTCCAAACAAGTTCTTCCTCCAAATTTCTCTATTTCTGTTGAGGATATTACTACCTTTTTAATCACCCAGGTTTTCAACCTCAGAGTCATTCCTGACTCTTCCTTTTCTCTTATCCCCCATATCCAATCAGTTTCCATCTTTGCTCAATTGATTTCCCATACCTACCATGTACCATCTCCTCATATCTCTTCTCAAAATCCTTAACTTCCTTCAGAACTCAACTCAGGTGTCATTTTCTCCAAAAATAACTTTGCATTTACTTTAAATCCCTACTATACACCAGGCATAGATCTCCTCCTACTCCCAGCACGCTCTCTTTCCCCTCAAATTACTTCTTATTTTATATATATAGTATCTTCCCTGAAACAAATAGACTCCTTGAAGGGCAGAATTATTTTGTATTTGCCATTGTATTCCCATTGCTTAGCATATAGTAGCTCTTTAATAAAAATTTGTTGAATTGAATTGATATAAAACTCAGATCTAGGTATACTTGTCATTAACAGAGATACCTTTTAATGGAGGAAAGGAAAGATTTTCAGAAATTTTGTTCAGAGAATAGTAAAGGGCCTCATATAGCACAGGTAGGGATGAAAATGCCATTATTGTATAAATGGGGTAGAAAATCATTTTTCAAATGCCTACACTTGAGTCATTAGTTAGATTACACTGCTGGGTACCATTTATACCCCACAGAATATTGTAATTGACATTCTTTCAAATTGGAAGATAAATTAGTTCTTAGAACTTCAGATTCTCACTTTCTCTTGAAATTTACGTTAATATGAGAAAACTCCCTTGCACTGAATTTCAGGTTGTAGAACATCTTTTACTTTATCCCCACAAAGATAAAAGGAAGCTCTATTCAAATACAGAAACAAAACTGTCCATTTTAGAAAACAACCTCTAGATAACAGACTAATTTTCAGAATGTGTCAGCAGCTGTTGAATTAGGTTCTGAACAAAGAGGGCAGCTATGTCTACCAAAGCATATAGGAGTTACCTGTATGGTATCAACAGCTCTGCTGGTCTGCTCCTTAACAGCCTCTTGAAACTGGAAAGTGTCCCATTCACTGATTCTTATATGTCTTCGGCTCCAGGTGTGATCATCTTTATTCTACTCTGAGACCAGTAAATCTGTTTATAATTAACATTCAATCCATAAAAATCTTATCTAAAGCTTTTTTCTGGAGATCCTGGGAGAAGATTGATGATTAATTTATATAAGCTTTGCCTATGTCAGACAGGAAGAACCACTCCCACTTTGCAAATAGGGCTGTATTTGAATTTTTTTCTTCAAGACTCTTGCATCTGTGGATATACTAGGAAATGTTTAAAAACCAACCAGGATAAATCTTTCAATTTAATCTGCATTTTTAACATTTTTGTCAAACGCTTAAGTTTAGAGAATCAATGAAACACTAAATCAAGTCCTGCTTTGCAATTTGTTGATTTCAGAGGTGTAAATCCTTACACTGAAAGTTTAGCAATGGGCTCCGGATCAGTTGGAACTGGTTCACACCTCTCCTTGGATCTAAGGGCTGTGAGGGTGAAAGTGTTTTCTTATGTTCTCAACTCTACTCTCCTCCCCACAATGTTATAAATGCATTTTGATTCTCATTTCTTGGTTTCTTTCTTTGTTTCTTTTCTTCCTCCTTAATCTGTCCTTCCTTTCTCCCTTTCTCTATAAAGAGACCTATTAGAACGCTAAAATTTTATGCCGCACCCTACTTTATGAGAAAAATTAAGACTGCCTATCCCTTATATACCCATTAAGACTCCCCACTGAACCCCTCAATAATTCAAATGTTTCCTTATTACCTTTAGGATCAAATATAAAATCCTTTGACTTTTAAAATCCTTCTTGTCTCAGCCCCTTTCTCACTTACCTGTCTTCTTACAGTTTACTCTCTATATACTCAAAAAATCTAAAGACAACCACTTCTTGCTATTTTTCATACATGACATGTCATATCCTGACAATTCTTTTAATTTTTTTTACAGACTGTTTCCCATGCCTGAAATGGTCTTTTTTTCATTCTGTGGACTTTCCTGGTTAACTTCAAGACTTGACTCAAAACCCATTTTCTGCAAAAGATCTTTTCTAGTCTTCCACCCCATTTCCACCCAGTGCCTTCCCTCTGGGATTATATCCCATTCACATTGTTTATAATTCATTTGTACATTATCATTTGTATGGTTTCTTACTCATTCAGTGTAAGCTTTAAGAAAGGAATAGGGACTATATTATTTTATTTTCTTTGTATTATATTTAGTTCTTAACACAACAATCACAGAGGCAGCTAAGTGATTATAGTGAGTTCAAATTAGTTGAACAAGACACTTGATTTCTGTCTGCCTCAATAAAATGGGGATAATAACATCACAGAGTTGTTGGGAGGACCAAATGAAATAATATTTTTAAAATACCGAGTACAGTGTCTGATACATAGTGTGCTTGACATATTTAACAAATTCTTAGTCTCTTCCCCTAGAAAGTGCTTAATAAATGATTATTGATTAATCCAGTTCTGGGTGCGGGCAGTAAGGAGTAAGAAGATGTATTTGGAATGTGATTTGAGGAGTAGAGAGAAGCCCTCTATTTGCCAGTCTCTCATGAGTCTGCCACAGGTACCTCCCAAATTCAGGGATGGCTTTACAGGTATCTAGAGTTATCAGGAATCTTGGGAGGATGAGTCACAAAATCACTAAATTTGTGCTTGCTCCAGACTTGCCTGAGTTTTTGCTATTGTTTAATCTGTAATTCAGAAAAGAGAGAGAGAGGCTGAATAAATAGGAAAACGTCAAACTGTGTTTTAAAGGCACCATTAAATATTTGCAAAGCCCTTTGGTGATCTAAATTATCTGATTGCTTGGGAGTGCCTGTTCTGTATGCAGAAAACTCAATAGTCCTTGGACATTAATCATTTGTATCCTTAACTTTGTGTTAGTTTCTACTTTGTTTTCAAAAACATTTCCTTTTTTTCCATATTAATATTTTTGTCCTTTTGATTATATCCTTTCTTCTTATAGTTCCATTACTTCTTTCTTTTCTGTTTAGGACTTTCCATGATAGCATGGGAATGTCTGGTTGTATTGTTTTCTCTTCCATGCTGGTCTACGTCTGTTTGATGACCAATGACGTCCTGTTTAACTTCTTTTATATCATTCAGCCATAAAATGGAGATAACACTAAAAAACCTCACAAGGTTGTTGAAAAAGAATTACTTTAATATGAATTATTATTGTCATATTCTTTAATTGTCTTTTGGGGAAAGTTTTTAAAGCATGATATCTCTGATTGCTCTTTTTGATAAGAGAGGTAATCCTGTGATTTTGGAGACTAGCCAATCTGAAACATTGGTAGTTCCTTCTAAGTTAGAAAGATTTCCAGCATGAAAATCATATTCAGTGACAGAGGGGTAGCTACCCATAGAGGACTTTGTTTTATTTTTGTTTTTGCTTCAGCAACTCATTAAATCCTTTACTAAGATATAGTGGGATTGTGATCTACAGCATTAGAGGGGGAACCCCATATCTGCTACTTATTAACTGTATGACTGACGAGTCATTTATTTGTAAAATGAGGGAATTGAACTAGATGGCATTTGACGTTTCATACAGTTTTACAGCTATGATTCTATGTGTAGGTTCCCTCTAAATATTGAGGTAAAATAATATTTGCTACAGCTACGATTCTATGCATAGGTTTTCTTTAAGTATTGAAGTAAATTAATATTTGTGTTTCATAAGGTAAAAATTCAAATACTTTACATAAATATGCTGTTAGACAGGAGATGACTGATAACGGATGTGAGACTCATGTCCACATCAGCTGTTTTATGAATTCAGATCAATGACTCATGATAGCAAAAATAAACCAAAGTAGAAGAGAATGAAAAAAAAATGGTCATGGGCAATTACAATGGTACTCACTTGACCTTTTAAAAAACTATTGATAGAGAAAAAAAGATGACATTTCTTTTGATTACTACATTAAGTTAAACTTAATGTTATAAATGGATAAAAAGCAATGGGATTCAAGAGCCCCAAACTCCCCTTTAAAAATGTAATGGTGAAGACCAACACCATTGAAAAGTACAAAATCATTTTTGAAACAGAGGAGACTGGAAAGTAATGAGCAGCATCATTTGACAAAATAGTGAAAAACAGAGGAGAGGAAAATAAGTCTGCAAAAAGGTTAATATGAGAGCTAATCAAATACTTTGTATTGAAAGAACTAGAAGGAGGATGACTAGAAGGTACAAAATGAAATGGACTTGCCTGCATTTTGATAGCACATTATTCTCATCAAAGAAAACAGTGCAATGTGTAGATTCAAATACCTCACTGTCTAATGTTATATGAAGTAGAAATGACACTTACAAGTAAGTAGGAATGAGTAACTGGACCAGACCAAGTATTCATGGAAGACATCTATGCTGAAGGTGATACCATTTTGAAGAATTTGGACATTGGTTTTACATCCAACAAGCATTTATTGTCTATAGAAGGTATTGTGGTAAGTGCTAGGTATATAAAGTAAAAAAAAAAAAAAGAAATAGTTTTTGCATTTAAGTAGCTTTCATCTATGGAAGATGCAACATATACACAAATTAATATTAATATTATAATTTGAGGAGGGAAAGAACACTAATAACTAGGAGAACCAATAAGGTGTCTTGTAAATTGAGCTCAAGATATGTTAAAGAATGAAAGCTATGAAATGATTGCAAAATCACAATTGATATTATTGTCCCAAAGACAACCAATATGTGACACACTGATTGATTAAAGACAAGAGGTTTGTGAGGTTGAGATATTGATAGAAATTGAAGAGTTGTCTAGAAAGTTCTGAGTCCTCTGTAAAAGAAGGTTTTGGAAGGAGTTGATTTCTTTATCCTTCAGTCTTCCAACTAGAAGACAGAGACAACTGAAGATATTGAGTACCAGAGGCTGAGTCAATCTGCTGGTGATGAGATTTTAGGTTATGGTGGAGATATGATGCTCAGGGAGTCAAAACCAAGCAGAGCTGCTGCTGCAAAATAAAGTTAGTAAGTGAAGAATTAATAATGCAAAATGCTCTGTTTGTCATTTAAAGCCCTGCTCCTACCTTTCCAGTCTTATTCCCTTACCCATACTCTTCAATCCAGTCTCCTGGTCTCCAGTTTCTGGTTGTTCCACAAATGACAAAAGTCTTCTCTGACTGTCCATCATGCATAGAATGCTTTCCCCCTTCCACATCAATTACTAATCTCTTTGGCGTCTTTGAAGTCCCAACTAAAATCCCACTGCCTACAGGAAGACTTCCCTAACCTCCTTTCATTCTCATACCTCCCCTCTGTTATTTATTTCCTATTTATCCTGTATGTAGCTTGCTTTTTATTTGTTTGCATGTTCTCTCCAATTCCCCATTAAATGTAAGCGCTTTTTGTTTCTCCATAATTTAGCATAGTTTCTTAAATCCATATCACTTAAACGCTTTGGACAATTAAGTGGATAGCAGGCCAGACCTGGAGTTAGGAAGGCTCATATTTCTGAGTTCAGATCTGGTTTCAGACACTTAATAGGCTGTGTGACCATGGGCTAGTTACTTAACCAAATATGTCTCATTTTCCTCATTTATACATTGAGCTGGAGAAAGAAATGGCAAATCACCCTAGTATTTTTTTGCCAAGAAAATCCCAAATAGAGTCCCAAAGACATCACTGAAATGACTGAACAACAAATAAATGTTTGTTGCATAGTTGTAACTAATAAATTAGTTACTTTTGAGAATAGAAGTAACTAATGAATGTTTCCCTGAGTATTTACTTTCTGAGGTTTTTCAGATACTAACTTTTTGTATGTATTTAGTTGGATGATAAGTGTAGCTGCAATGTTCCTTTTGTCCATTTTTTTTGCCCAATATTAGAAAGTTTTAATAACTAATTCCTAATATCTGGAAGTAAAAGTTCTCTATTGTCTGCTCTTTTTGCTCTTCTTTTCTTTTTACATACTCTCCTTTACTAATCTTGCCAATTTGTTTTTCTGTATAAATTTCATTATAATTTCATTCAGTTCTGAGACCTTAATTTATTGACATTGTGCTCAATATGCAAATTAATTTTGAATCAGAACCCTCTAATTATTTAGATTTTCATTTGTTTCCTTCTTTAGAGTTGTATAAATACCTTTGTTGATCTCTTACCCCTCATCCTGCAGCTGGGGAAAGTCTTGTTTAGCTCTTTCCATAATCATCTTCTCTCCTGAGGTTCTCTTTAAAAAGTACCTCCCCAGGACTGGTAGAGTTGTTTAAATAAAATATTTCCCTCAATTATAGAACTGAGATAATTTTATTTCTACTAAATCAACAGAAGCAATCTCTAAAAAGGTTCAAGGTAGATGTGCTTAATTACCACAAACCAAAAAAACTTCAGTTAAACAAAGCTTCATAATGAAATGAAAAAAATCAAATTGGAAACATAATTATGACAAATATGATAGAAAAAACTTAATATCTAAAATACATAAGAAATTAAAAATGTTTAAACAACTCAAAGCGTTTAATGGATAATGATCAAGAGATAGGAACAGATTGTTTGCAGAAGAGGGAATATAAATTTTAAATAAAAACTTCAGAAAGGGCTTGAATGGATAATGACCAAGAGATAGGAACAGATTGTTTGCAGAAGAGGGAATATACATTTTAAGTAAAAACTTCAGAAAGGGCTTGATCTCACCAATTATCAAAAAGAAGCAAATCAAAACCCACTTTGAGATACTACCTCAAACCCATCAAATTGGCAAAAAAAACATTAAAATCACTTAAACTCACTAGTGGAAGGGCTATGATGAAATAGTACATACTCATTTGTAGCTGGTAGAAGGTCAAGCTTATAGAACCTTAATGGAAAACAATACAGTAGGATGCAATAAAAGTTACAAAAGTAATTGTATCTTTTGATCTAATAATTTTATTTTTGTCACTATATCTTAAAAGTGTAACAATAAAGAAAAGTGCTATCTTTTTTTAACTTATTTTTCAAAACATATGTGTGGATAATTCTTTAACATTAGCCCTTGTGTTCCAATTTTACTGGCCTTCTTCCATGCTTTCTTCTAGATAGCAAATAGTTCAATATATGTTAAACATGGGAGAAATATATATTAAATCCAATATATGCATATATTTATACAATTATCGTGCTGCACAAGAAAAATCAAATCAAACCAGTAAAAAAAAAAAAAAGAGAGAGAGAGAAGCAAAATAAAATGCAAGCAAACAACAACAAAAAGAGTGAAAATGTTGCGTTGTGGTCCACACTCATAGTCCACCCATAGTCCTCTCTCTAGGTGTATATGGCTCTCTTCGTCATTGGTTTGAACTGGTTTGAATCCTCTCATTGTTGAAGAGAGCCATGTGCATCAGAATTGATCATCATATAATCTTGTTGTTGCTGTGTATAATGATCTCCTGTTTCTGCTCATTTCACTTAGCATCAATTCATGTATGTGTTTCCAGGCCTTTCTGATATCATCCTGCTGGTCATTTCTTTTCTTTTCTTTTCTTTTCTTTCTTTTTATGCTGGATCATTTTATTGTTGAAAAGAGCCAGGTTCCGAGACTTACATGAACTGATGCTAAGTGAAATGAGCAGAACCAGTAGATCATTATATACCTCAACAATGATACTGTTTGAGGATGTATTCTGATGGAAGTGGATCTCTTCGATAAAGAGAGCTAATTCAGTTTCATTTGATCAAGGATGGACAGAAGCAGCTACACCCATTTATATCTTCTGAATTCAATTCTCCCTGTGCAACAAGAGAACTGTTCGGTTCTGCCACATATATTGTATCTAGGATATACTGTAACCTATTCAACATGTAAAGGACTGCTTGCCATCTGGGGGAGGGGGTGGAGGGAAGGAGGGGAAAAATCGGAACATAAGTGAGTGCAAGGGATAATGTTGTAAAAAATTACCTTGGCATGGGTTCTGTTAATAAAAAGTTAAAAAAAAAAAGAACCAGGTTCACCACAGTTGATAATCATATAATCTTGTTGTTGCTGTGTACAATGTTCTCTTGGTTCTACTCACTGCATTTAGTATAAGTTCACATAAGTCTCTCTAGCCCTTTCTGAAATCATCCTGCTCATCATTTCTTTTATATCTCTCTATCTATCTTTTTATTTACAAGTTTTATGCATGGGCAATTTTTTTCAGCATTGACAATTGCCAAACCTTTTGTTCCAATTTTTCCCCTCCTTCCCCCCAACCCCCTCCCCCAAATGGCAGGTAGATCAATACATGTTAAATATGTTAAAGTATATGTTAAATACAATGTAAGTATACATGGCCATACAGTTGTTTTGCTGCACAAAACAAAATGGACTTTGAAATAATTTACAATTAACCTGTGAAAGAAATCAAAAATGCAGATAGACAAAAATAGAGGGGATTGGGAATTCTATGTAATGGTTCATAGTAATCTCCCATAATTCTTTTGCTGGGTGTAGCTGGTTCAGTTCATTACTGCACTATTGGAACTGATTTGGTTCATCTCATTGTTAAAGAGGGCCGAGTCTATCAAAATTGATCCTCATGTAGTATGTTGAAGTGTATAATGATCTCTTGGTCCTGCTCATTTCACTCAGCATCAGTTCATATAAATCTCTCCAAGCCTCTCTGTATTCACCCTGCTGATCGTTTCTTACAGAACAATAATACTCCATAACATTCATATACCACAATTTTTTCAGCCATTCTCTAGTGACCACCAAGTGGTTCCTATGGAATGGACAATATTGGATGGGTCCTTCTCAGTGTCCACTTTGTTTCCCATGAAACCCTTACTTTCAATTCTTAAGGTAAAGGAACTGAATGACAAAATTTTATTTTAACTAATGAACCTCTATTAATATAATAATTAGAAAATGCTAATGAAGATGGCAACTCAATTTAACCTGAGTCCTCTGTTATGGCATCATATATATGCCTTGAGAATGACTCCAATGATCAATTCAGATTTGTTATTCTATAATTGAAGTTTGTTTTATTTGTTTTTAAAATTCAAAATCCTTTCCTACTTGGTGAGATCTCACAAGGACACTTTTGGTATAATTATATAACTTATATAAAATTATGCCCAAAAAAATTAGAAAATGAGTAGATGCCCATCAATTGGGGGAATTGATGAAAAAATTATTGTATATGAAAGCAATGGAATATTATTGTTTTATAAAAATGATGAACAAGCTGATTTTAGAAAGGCCTGGTAAGATTTACATGAACTGATGCTGAGTGAAATGACTAGGACTAGGAATACAGGGTATACAGTATCAGCAAGATTATGCGATGATCAACTATGAAAGATTTGGTTCTTCTCAGTCATTCAGTCACTCAAGGCAATCCTGATAAACTTTGGATACAAAATTTCATTTGCATCCAGAGAGAGAACTATGGAGAATGAACGTAAATCAACATATACTATGTTCATATTTCCCTTTTTCTTCTGTTTTTTTTTTCTCTCGTGGCTTTTCCCTTTTATTCTCATTTTTCTCTCCCAATTCAATTCATAAAGAACTGTGTATTTTTAAAAATTAATGAACATGTATAACCAAAATAACAAAGAAAACAACAAAAATAGTTATGCCAAATCTTTCTCTCATGAGACATGATCTCAAACCTTCTCTTCTATTATTCTATTCACCTCCTTCCTAATAAAAACATGCTCTATGTTATTTTGACTATTTTCTCCTGTGGAAATGTATGTTCAAGCTGTTGACAGATACTTTTCAGTAGCCATTAAAAAGTAACCTATATCTTTGTTATGATCAGTGAAATTTTAATTAGATTATATTGGTATTTTATAATATGGGGAAAAGATCTGAAAGACTTAGACTGTAGCCTTGGCTGAGTCAGGACAACATTGTATGGTTTGGAGCAAGTCAATGAACTTTTCTAGCTATATTTCCTCAATATGATATGGCTGAACTGGATGATCCACTAGGTTTCTTCCAGGATTAAAACTCTATGAATTTCTAGGAATTCTGAAGAAATTTGTCTAGTATGTGGTGGCAAAGGATTCAAAATTGAAGGAATGCTCATCATTTGGGGAATAGCAGAACAAATTGTTGGTAAATAATTGCAATGAAATACTATTGTTCTATATAAGATGACAAGGAGGGTGATTTCAGAAACACCTGGGAAGACTTATACAAACTGAAAAGTCAAGTAAATAGAACCAGGAGAACAGTGTACACACTAACAGCAATATTGTAATGAGAAGACTAAGCTGTTCTAATCAGTATAATGATCCAAGGCCATTCCAAAGAACTCATGATGAAAAATGCTGTCTGCATCCGAGAAAAAAGTGATGAACTCTGAGTGAAGACAGAAGCATATTTTTCAATTACTTTATTTTTTCTTTTTTTCTGATATAGCTTAACATGAAATTGTTTCACATGATTTCACATGTATAATTGATATAATATTGCTTGATTTTTCAATAGATCACAAAAGGGCAGGAAGGAAAGAGAAAATTTGAAACTCAATTTTTAAAAACAAAGAAATTAATGTTAAATAAGTAATGAAAAAGGATGTGGTGGTAACCATTTGTCATCCAATATCCTCCCTTTCTTTTCAGGTAACTCATGAAAATAGAAGTATAATTTTTCATATACTTTATTTTTCTTCCCTTTTTCTGATATAGCTTAACATAGAATTGCTTTGCATAATTTCACATGTATAATTGGTATAATATTGCTTGATTTCTCAATAGGTCACAGAGGGGCAGAAAGGAAAGAGAAAATTTGAAACTCAATTTTTTAAAAAAAGAAATGGATGTTTAAAATAAATAAATAATTAAAAAGAATGTGATGGTAATCATTTGTTATCCAATATTCTCCCTTCCTTTCCAGGTAATTGCATTGAAACAATGAAAGGTTAGGAATACTGTTTCATGCCTATAGTCCCTGGTGTGGAGAGGATGACACTGATGGATTGCTTGACTTCAGAAATTCTGAGATGTGGTAGGACTCAAACCAATCAGGTTTCCACATCATGTCTGGAACTAATATAGTGGTCTTTGTAGCAGTGTCCTGGGAGTAGCCGTTGCTGATAAAAGCATCTGCATTAGTTAAGATCTGAGACATATATTAAAAACAATGAGATATAAGATATATGAAGGAAAATCAGTTTTAGAACTCTACAAGGATGCTTAACTTTGAAGCCCAGAAGAAAATGACATCTATGGGAAATTTAATAAGGATTCTAGGGAGAATATTACTCCCATAACAAAAAGCTACATTTACCCCTTGGTCACATGGGATCTCTAAACTTAAGCCCACCCTCCCTACAGTGATAGCTAAAAACCTCAGCCCTAAAAAGCCTTGGGGTTGGGGGAGTGAGAAGTAATTAGCTGCCCTAGTTAGACCCAGCTCCTTGGTATGAATGAATCTAATTCCTCAATTAGCAGGAATCCTCTAATTACAGAAATTAGTAGTGGAGTGAGTATGTTCTACTGTTTACCTGCGCTTCACCTATGTCCAATTCCTGAAATACAAAATCTATTAATTTTAATCTCTCAAAAATCTTTCTCTTCCTTCAAAATTCATCTCAGGTGTCACTTCTAGAAAGCTTTTTCTAAACTCTCCCAGTATTTAATTCCAGTAGGCAATTAAACATTTTCAGATATGGGGGAAAGCCAGCAGGAAGCCTCCAAGAATAGGTATAATTTGGGGGGAAAATCAGGTTTTTTCTACCCTTTTCTCCTTCCTAAAACTCTATCTCTCTGAGATTAATTCTACATTTAAAATTTTCTTTTGACATCATCCAAAGAATACTTTTTTCATTTGCAAAAATGTAAATATCCCAAGTAGAGGGAGTTATCACTTTATAGATTTCTGATTACCTATTATCCCAGAGCACTCTTTTTTCCCCCTTTTTCCCCAGAGGACTCTTAAAAGATTAGTCAACCAAAGGTGGACTTTGCTCCTTGGTCAGTACCATAGTTTTAGGTCATGATTCAATTGAAAGATACATTAATGCTAGTGTAACTGCAGTTCTAAAGGCTTAATATAAGGCAGCACCAGGAGCAGATAGATTTATTGATGATTATCTCAAAGCAAAATTGTGGAGGCAGGCGAGAAATTTCTGCAAAGTCCAATTCAGCTACAGCTCTTCACAGAGCATAGCTGACTTGACAGGAATGGTCAGATGTTTAACAAGGACAGATGGTCCATCTGGATTCTGCTATGGTACATTACAATCACCTCTGTAAGGGACATAAGTAACATTATCCTTATAAAGTGGGATGATGTACTCCTCACTCCACTGTTGTATTGTCATTTATTGGAATAGAAATTTCATTTAGTGTGGGAAATTCCCTCCACCGATGAAGATTAAGGGTTTATAGTCTTGGAGCTGTCTGGACGTACTGAGGGGTTATATGTCATATGTGTCAGAGGCAGTCTTTGAATCCAGATTCATAGTAGGACTTTTTAAATTGTTTCCACTCCTGACTCCTTTTTGCTGGAGATATTTTAAGGTAACTCCAGATATATAGGTATATGGAATAGATATATAAATGTTTGATTTATCATAATCTTAATAATAATCATAATTTTACAATCCTCACATTCAATTAATGGGACCCCGGCCCACAGTTTAAGAAGCTTTGCACGGGACCAGGCCGCCTCTCAGGGCATTATTAGATGCTGCATTATCACATACCTTTGTCACTTACGTAATAAATGAGACTAGACTGGAATCCCTGCCCCACCTCCAACCCCCTCCATCCTGTAAAGAGGGAATCTTTACAATTGTAACTCCTCAGCTGATGATTTGGTCTTTCCCGGTCTAGTTAACACCCCATCCACCAGTCTCCTACTCCCACTCTCCCCGCCAGATTCACTCCTGTGTTTTCTCAAATTTCGGTAGGGATGATCTTGGTTCCTCTCAACTCATTTCCTCATTTCCTCTGATTCTTACCTTAAATTCCAGAGGTGGAGCCTGGGAGCAGAGTCTTTCCCTGCCTCTCCTACTATTGGCTGCTATCGCTGTCTAGAGTGCCTGTGGCTCCCTCCCACTTTGTCCCGGAATTGAAGCTGCTGGGGGGGAAGCGGGGAACGCTTTGGGGACTATGGATGCTGTGCCCTCCCTGGGAGGTTCCCTCCTATCACTCTGCTTGGTGACGCTCCTCCCTAGTTTGTCCTGCCTCATTCAGGACTTCGTTTCCCTTCCAGACGGGGGCTTCTCCTCCTACGAAGTGATCACCCCTCTGCAGCTAGGAACGCGCGGGGGGGACCCCGAGGTAGCCGGCGGGGTGTCCTACCTCCTGCGCGTGGAGGGCAAGAGGCACGTCGTTCATTTGCGGGTCAAGAAGCTTCTGTCGTCTAGACACCTGCGGGTTTTCTCCTTCACAGAACGCGGAGCCAGACTGGAGGATCAACCTCACATCCCTGCAGACTGCAACTATGAGGGTTTCGTGGAGGGCTCCCCGGACTCCCAGGCCATCTTGAGCACCTGCTTTGGGGGACTTCGGGGGATACTGAACATGAATGGAAGCATTTACCAAGTGGAACCCCTGAAGGCCTCCACCAAATTTGAACATATATTATATCGCTTGACAGAAGAACGGATGGCCAACCAGACCTGCGGCTTAACTGACGAAGAAATAGCCCGCCAATTAGCCCAGAGTCAGAGGCTGGAGGTGCTTAGCAAGACAGATTTTTCTGAGTCCTATGTACACCTAAAGTATATAGAATTGATGCTCGTGATGGACCACGATAGGTACTTGACTCGACACTCCAATATGACCCAGATGATAGCTGATTGCCTCACCTTGTCAGTAATAGCGGACGCAAACTTTAATAACTTGAACGCTCACATTCATCTGATAGCCATTGAAATATGGACAGACAAGAATAAAATTGATGAAAATGGGGACAGGTTACTCCAAGTCTTACAATTATTTTCTTTCTATAAAAAATATGTTCTTCATCCTCGGATCTCCATGGATTGGGCTCACTTATTTGTGGGCAAGCAGTTTGGGGATGCTGCGGGATGGGCTTGGGTCTCTGGTGCTTGTCACTCATTTACGGCATCTTCAATCAGCAGCCTGCCCTGGGAAACCCATCTCGATTACGCTTTGGGGTTTGTTCATGAAATGGGGCACGGCTTCGGCATGGCCCACGATTCAGAGTTCTGTGTTTGTGCAGCCAAAAGGTGCCTCATGGACTCTTCCTTGGGAGGACGGACATTCAGCAACTGTAGCTTTGAGAGTTATTTTGATTTTGTCACCAAGAGAGGACAATGTCTGTATAACGTTCCAGGCGTGGTATACAGAGTAGAGAGATGTGGCAACAAAGTGGTGGAGAAAGGAGAGGATTGCGACTGTGGCTCCAAAGCAGAATGTAGACATGATAAATGTTGTTTGCCAACCTGCAAATTTAAGCGAAGGGCCCAGTGTATTTCTGGTCTTTGCTGTAAACACTGCCGTTTTCATCCACCTGGAAAGCTATGTAGACCCAAGAGATCTGAGTGTGACCTTGATGAGTTCTGCAATGGTACCACCAATCTCTGCCCAGAGGACTTCTATAAACAAGATGGTACCCCGTGTGGTTATAACAAGTCTGGCCTTTGTTACCGAAATAGTTGCCATTCTCATCTCCAGCAGTGCAGAAAGCTTTTTGGTCATAGTGCTCTGAACGGTCCAGCTTGTTGCTATGCACAGATCAACCAAGGTGATCGCTTTGGCAACTGTGGACTCCAGGACATGGAATATAAACGATGTAAACCTCAGGACATAATGTGTGGAAGAATACAGTGTGTCAATGTAAAGGGCATCCCTTCTATGCCTGATCACACTTCAATAGTTCAGACCCATCTAGGTAATGTTATTTGTTGGGGAACAGACTATCATGCTGCAATGGCGACCCTTAATTTACCTGACATGGGGGAGGTGAAAGATGGTACCCCTTGTGGCAAGGGACTCATCTGTATTAACAAGTCTTGTCAGAGTAGCTCTCTTCTCAATTATGACTGTGACCCTCAGAAGTGTAGCCGTCGAGGAGTGTGTAATAACCGGAGGAACTGCCACTGTGACTTTGGATGGGCCCCTCCATTCTGCACTGAGCCTGGATATGGAGGAAGCATTGACAGTGGACCTCCCTCAAAATGGGAGGGGAGAAAGAGTGTATTCAGGCACCTAAAGTGGAATCTTTTTGTTTTCCCTCCTTCTTTTCTGGCACTGTATCAGTGGATATGGTATACTCGTTTACTAAAAATAAATAGTTAAACATTTTAAAAATGCAAAGAATTCTTTTTTTTAAAAATTTTTATTTAATGATTACTTTATATTGACAACATTATCCCTTGCACTCGTTTCTTTTCTGATTTTTTTTCCCCTCCCTCCCTCCACCCCCTCTCCTAGATGGCAAGCAGTCCTTTATATGTTGGATATGTTGCAGTATATCCTAGATACAATATATGTTAATACAAAGAATTCTTAGCAAAGGAGAGAGAAAGAGCATCTATATCTTGTTCTTTCTCTGAACAAGAATAGCCAAGATCATCTTGTATATTTACTTTGTAAAGATAGATGTTCTTCATTTATTTTCTTTTATTAGAAAATAAAACATTCATTTTAAAATGGGAAATTAGGCTATTCATAATGCTTTCTGCATAATCTCTTTGCCTTATAATTCTCTTATATTAAGATTAAGGAATCCCATTCACCTGACTTTCAAGCCCCCAAATTAATCGTCAGATAACTCCAAGAAATTGCAGATAAAGCTGTTCTTATCAACATCAGCTTTAAGTCATTAATTGACCACCTTTGGGTCAAGGGAAAAGATGAGTTAGTTAAAGTATTGTAACTCTAAATCAGGTTACTATTCTAATTCATGTTTGAGGAATTTATTAGTTCCTGCTTAAACTTCTATCAACTTGTCTAACAGAAAATGATTAGATTGCTGGTAAGAAGGAAAGTCTATTTAGTGCAGAACATTGTTTCAGAATTGATAGTTAAAGATAAAGGCTTCTTATTCAGACTAGATTAAGGACTTCAGACTAAACGACTAATATTATTTTGTAATATGTAGCTTAAAGAAGGAATAGAGAGAATGCTCAGTATGCTTTCACACAAAGATGTTGGTGAAGAATTAGTGAAATTGTTAAGACCAGGACAAGATTCTCCTTCTAAACTAGGGGTCTTCGCCTTTTTTTGTGTGGTGGATTCCTTTAATAATCTGGGAAAATTTGTGGATCCCTTCTAAGAACAATATTTTTTAAAAAATACATGGGATTGTAATGAAAACCAGTCATATTGAAATAAAAATATAATTTTTTTTGCCATCTAAGTTCATGCATTCTCTGAAATCTATCCATAAACCTTTGGGGAGGATCAGTCAAGCTCTACTCTAAACCAAGACAATAACAACAACAATTACTCCTCTTCTTCCTCCACCACCACCTTCTGCAATCACTACTACCACTACCATTCCTCCTCCTCCTCCTCCTCCTCCTCCACCTCCTTTTCCTCTTCCACCTCCTCCTTCTCCTCTTCCTCCTCCTTCTCTTCCTCCTCCTCCTCCTCCTCCTCCTCCTCTTCCTCCTTTTTTTTCTCCTCCTGCTGCTGCTGCTGCTACTACTACTACTATATTACTACTACTACACCACTACTACTACTAGTACTACTTTTATTACTACTACTACTATTATTACTACTACCACTCTCACTTCCCCTCCCACTTCTCCTTCTGTTCTTCCTCTTCTTTCTCCTCCTCCTGCTTCTGCTGCTGCTGCTATTACTACTATATTACTACTACTACTACACCACTACTACTACTATCATTACTACTACTATTATTACTACTACCACTCTCACTTCCCCTCCCACTTCTCCTTCTGTTCTTCCTCCTCTTTCTCCTCCTCCTGCTTCTGCTGCTGCTACTACTACTATATTACTACTACTACTATTACACCTCCACTACCACTACTACCAATACTGGAAGTTATATAATGCTTTAAAGTTTGCAAATCACTTTACAAATATTATCTAATTTAATTATTTCACTAATCTTGGGAGGGAAGTGCTATCATTATCTCAATTCTATGTATGAGGAAACTGAGGCACCAAGAGCCTAAGTTATTTGCCCAGAGTTACAAAATTATCAAATGTCAGGGCCAGATTTGAACTCAATTCTTCCTGACTCAGACTGACTTCCTGACTTCAGAATAACTTGAATATGACAGTGGATATGGGGAGGATGAAAAAACATGTTTGAGAATATGGATTCAGATTAGGAGAATGGAAGAAAAGAGAAGGGAATAATCATTTATCAAGTATTATGTTCCAGTTACATTCTTAGGGGCTTTTAAACAAATATCATCTTATTTGATCCTCATAACAAAAAGTTATTATTCTCATTTTATAGTTGAAGGAATTGAGAGATTAAAGTTAGGTTAAGCCTAGAATCACACAGCAGGATTTGAACTCCCTCTCTTTCCGCTCTACCACCAGGTGCCTAATATTAAGGTGACCTCAGAGTGGGAATCCATGCCTGCCTTAGTAAGTAGGGCCAGCACTAGACAAAGTACACAATTTTAGGGCACCATTTATCTCCTTTTTCATGCCAGAAGTTAAGCAATAGTTATTTAAAAGGCTGCTCAGATATCTGGAGGGAGAAGGGGGAGGCTGCTGAATCTCCCTGCTGATTCAATCCAGTGATAAGTCTGTCTCTATGTCCTGAACTATCTGAGTGCAGGGTTCTGATTACAATTTCTAGTGTATTTACACCTTTACAACAATTTTATAAGTAAGGGGGTATAGGAATTATTAATCTTTTTTTGCAGATGTAGAAATTGAAGTTTAAATAAGAAAAATAAAGATCTTATACTCAAGATAGGAGGATTATACCCCAAAGGATAATAAGAACAAGTAGAAGAAGTACTAGTGTCAGAAGAGAATCCAGGGGAGAATACCATATCTGGGAAGACATCATCTGGGATGATGTTCAAGGTTACAAGAAAAGTCAACAAGAATGACAATTCAGAAAAAAATACAATTGATTTATAGCATTTAAGAGACAATTGACTTATAGCAATTAAGAGACAAATCATTAGTAACTTTGCAGGGAACAATTTTCATTTGAGTGGTGGAGGTACAGAGAGAGAGACTTAGCTAATTTCTGAATGATTAAAATTTTCTATCACAACTATATCATGTTTCTAAGTAAGGTTTGTGGTTTTTCTCCCAGACCTCTCATTTATTTCCTCTTCCTGTTCTACTCATCGGTAGTATAATTCAATGGCAAAATCACTTTAATTTCTGCTTTGATCAATCTTGATTCAAATTCCTGTTTTCTCTATCAAGTTAATTTCAGTTAATTGATCAATCATAAAAAAAAATTGTTAAGTCACGCACTGTGCTAAGTACTGGAAATAAAAATGTAAGTAGAAAAAAAAGGAGAGCCTGTTTTCAAAGTGCTTACATTGTAATGGCAGAAGATAATTGGCAAATAAAAGGATTGGGTTCAAGGACATAGTAGATGAAATCTTGTGGAGATGGGTCAAGAGTGAAACTTAGAGAGAATTGAAGGTTACTTAAAAATGGAAGTTCTGGAAGAAACCAGTCAATCAGATGGAGAAGTCTCAGGGTCCCTCTGGTATGAGAAGTAGTAGACCAGGGATGCAGTAAACTTCCAGGATGCAGAGGTTTCCATGGCAAGGAAGACAAAGTCCTATGGGAATGAGTCATTAGAGCCAGGAAGCTGAATTGCTGCCATTTGAATTGTTTTAGGAAGATTCTGAAGATCCCCTGCAGGATAAGGTACCAGACACCGAGATCCTTTTTTGAACTTAACTGCCAAGCTTTCCAACTCTACTGCAGAGAGCAAAACTCCCTTGGGCTGGCCACATTGTTTGAATGCTAAATGGATGCTTGCCAAAAAAAAAAATATTTTATGGAGAACTCATGGAGGGCAAGCGCTCACAAAGTGACCAGAAAAAGTGATACAAAGAACTCTCAATGTCTCTCTTAAGAACCTTAGAATTGATTATAGGACATGGGAGACTGGCACAGGGTCTAGAAGAAACACGAGATGTGCAAAGTTATAGAAGCCCCCTAAATGTTCATAGGGACTATTTGGATCTAACTTGTGGCAAACATTCTGAGCTTGTATTGATTTGATCAGCCTCAGTCGGACACACTGTAACTCGACTTTAACATAGTGATACCATTTTGGTTATCTTCGAGAATGAGGGACAACAATCATCACTCTATTCCCTTTTACCCATCTTGTTTCCTTTCAATAAAATATGTTTTCAGAGCCTTATTCCAGTTTTATCCCCTCAACTTTCAGATATGTGCAGTTGGATATATCTCTTTGAATTAAGAAGGCTAGCTCACCTAGTTTGTTACCCACACCTTAGGTATTTGGGTGTAGACATTTGAGGTGATAGATCTTATCACTGAATCTTGGATTTTTGCCAAAATTTCTGGGCACTTCTGCTGCTATGCTTCATATACTGTAGATAGTCTCTATGGTGTTTACTTTGGTGGATGTACATAAGTAGCTTTCTTCTTCCCTTTTCAGTTTAAAGCCCATTTATTGGACTTTCAAATATTAGTCTAGTATGTGTATACACACATATATGTATATGTACTTTTATATGTGTATATATTACTAATACCACATGCACTCCATTCCTGGTCAGAATATTTGTATATTTCTTGACAACTTGGGTGTAACTTTACTCAGAGGGATGCTCTTTGATTATTGAGTTTTGTACAGGACAGACATATCCTGAGGAGCTCAGCCACACTTTTTGCTTCTCTTTCTGTTTTCTCTCAGATTTGTTCCACCTCCTCATCAACTACCTTGCATTGATATGGGTACCTTCCCTTTCTAGTTTTCTTTTATGTTTTTTTCTTTCTCTATTATAATGTAAATTTTTTGAAAGCAAGGGCCATTTTTTTCATCTTTCTTCTTCCCTCCATCCCTCTCTAATTTCTTCCTCCCTTTTCCCCTCTTTCTTTCCCTCCCCTTCCATTCCTTCCCTTCCTTTTCTTCCCTCCTCTTCCCTCCCTTCCTTTTCCTTTCTCTCCCTTCCCTTCCCTCTTTTCCTTTCCCTTTTCCTTCCCCTCCTTTCATTTTCCCTTCCCTCCCTTCCTTTTCCTTCCCCTCCCTTCCCTTTTCCTTCCCCTCCTTTTATTTTCCCTTCCCCTCCCTCTCTCCCCCTCCATCCCTTCCTCCCTTTTTCCCTTCCTCCCTCTCTCCTTCTCTTATTTACTTTTCTCTCTCATTCCCTTTCTCAATTCTCTTATCTCATTCATATAGTTGGAGAATTTATTCACTCTATTTTGTGGCATATTCTAATTTATACAACTTATCTGATTTATTCTTGCTATCTGTTTGGAACAATAGGCTTAGTTATTATCCATTATTTTTTCTTTAATATTTTATTCCCTTCCCCAATTACATGTAAAAATAATTCTTAACATTTTTATCTTAAAACTTTGAGTTCCAAATTCCTTCCTTCCCTTTCCCCCTTGAGCAGTCATGTAAAACATACTTCCTTTTAGTCATATTGTGAAAGAAAATATGCACAACCCCCCAAAGTAAAAAAAAAAAAAGCATGTTTTATTTGCATTCAGACCCCATCAGTTCTTTCTCTGGAGCCACATGGGATTTTTCATCATAAATTCTTCAGAATTGTCTTGAATCATCATATTGCTGAGAATAGCTAAGTCATTCACAGCTGATCACCTTACACAATCACTTGTTATTGTGTACACTCTTGTTCTGGTTCTGCTTACCTCACTTTGTTCATCTAAGTCTGTCTAGGTTTTTCTGAGAGCATCCTGCTTGTCATTTCTTTTTTTTTCTTGGTTTGATTTATTATTCTTTCTTTAAAAATATTTTTTACATTTGTTTTCAAAATTTTGACTCCTAGTTCTCTCCTTTATCCCCACCCACAATTAAGAAACCATTTGTGAAGTTATGCAAAACATTTTCATAAAAGTTAAGTTGTGAAAAAAAAACTGTAGATCTCCCACCCTAATAAAAATAAAAACTTCAAGAAAAATTAAATTAAAAAAAAAGAGAGAGAAAGAGAGAATGTTTCAGTCTGTATTCAGACACAATCATTTCTTCTCTGGGTATGGATAAGATTTTCATCCTAAATTCTTCAGAGTATTCTTGGCTGATTGTACTGCTGAGAATAGCAAAGTCATTCACAGCTGGTCATCCAGGAGCATTGCTATTACTTTGTACATGGTACGTATAGTATATGAGTCCATGGAGGACTTTTTCAACTCTTTTTGTTTCTGAGAGCATCCTGCTCGTCATTTCCCATAGAACAACAATATTCCATCATAAACACATATCACAGTTTTTTGGGCCATTCCCCATTTGATGAGCATTCCCTCAATTTTCAATTTTTCTGCTCTGTGAAGAGAGTTGCTATGAATATTTTTTGTACATATAGGTCATTTTCCTTCCCTCTCCCCAAATCTCTTTTGATATTCATGTCAAGGAGGGGTGTTCTTAGGTCAAAGAATATGCCTAAATTTATAGTCCTTTGGTCATAGATTATATCTTTCGATCATTTATCAATTGGGGCGTGACTCTTTTTTTTTTATTTTTTTTTTTTTTTATAAATTTGACTTAATTCCCTCTGTGTTAGAGAAATGAGGCCTTATTCAGAGAAATTTGCCTTAAAATACATTTTATAATTACTATCGCTAATTGTACTTCCCTACATTTATTCTGTCTCCTTTCACCCTGAGCCTCATCAAAAGTGTTTTGGTACTGACCACTCCCTCACTCAACATGCTCTCCCTTTTTTCTGCCTTGCTATTGCTTGGTCCCAGATTGGGGCTGGGCCTGCACTGGGACTGCGCACTGGATTCCCACACTGTTGCCACAGAACCTGTCCACTGACCTTTTGAGTCCTTCCTGGTGTTCCCTGGTTGCAAGGTTCAGAAGTCTCCAGCACTTCCCTGTCATTTCTTATGGTACAATAGTATTCCATCACAATCATATATTTTAACTTATCCAGCCATTCTTCAACCCATGAGCATCTCCTCAGTTTTCAGTTCTTTGCCACTTAAAAGAACTGCTATGAATATTTTTGTATACATAGGTCCTTTTCTTCCTTCCTTCCTTCCTTCCTTCCTTCCTTCCTTCCTTCCTTCCTTCCTTCCTTTACTTCCTTCTTTCTTTCTTCTTTCTTAATGCTTCCTATCTGTGTGACCCTGGGCAAGTCACTTAACCCCAATTGCCTCAGTAAGAGTTAATTGATGGAGTCTTTCAGTTTTTTTGGTTTTATCCATAACTTCTTGAAAAATGATGTCTAGGCTCTTTTTGGATAATTGCTTTCAAGTAGTTCAATAATTCTTAAATTATCTCTCCTGGATCTATTTTCCAGGTCAGCTGTTTTCCCAGTGAGAAATTTCACATTGTCTTCTATTTTTTTCATTCTTTTGACTTTGTTTTTATTGCTTCTTGATGTCTCATGGAGCTATTTTCCCAATTCTAATTTTTAAAGAATTTTTTTTCAGTGAGCTTTCATATCTTCTTTTCTACTTGGTCAATTGTACTTTTTAAGGAATTTTCTTCAGTGAATTTTTGCATACACACACATATCTTATTTGGCCACTTCTGCTTTTTAAAAGGCATTCTTCTCTTCATTGGATTTTTGGGTCTCTTTTACCATTTGACCTCTACTGTTTTTTAAAATGTTATTTTCTTCAGTATTGTTGTATCTTCTTTACTAAGCTGTTAATTCTTTTTCCCATGATTTTCTTGCATCACTGTCATTTCTTTCCCCCTTTTCCCCCTTTACCTCTCTTTTTTTATTTTAAAATCTTTTTTTTTGGTACTTTTCCAGAAATTTTTCTTTGGCTGGAGACCAATTTACATTCTTCTTTGATATTTTGGATATAGCAATTCTGACTTTGTTGCCTTCTTTTAAGTTTGTGAATTGATCTTCCCTGTCACCACAGTAACTTTCTATGGTCAGGATCTTTTTGTTGTTGGTGTCTGCTTATTTTCCCAATCAATTTCTTGACTTTTAGCTTTATATTAAAGTTAGGCTCTGCTCATGGAGTGGAGAGGGCAATATCCCAAGCTTTAGGTTTTTTGTGAATTTGTTTTCAGAGCTAATTCTGGGAATCTGTAAGCTTTCAGTTCTTCCAAGATGGTATGATCTAAGGAAAGGTTTGCTTATTACTTTCTTGGCCCATGTTGTAGCCTGTGACTGATCACAAGCACAGGTTCCCTGCCCCTCTAAGGTTGCAAGCTCTGGTGAGCTAGTGCTCCTCTTCAACCTTGAACACTATAATATCCCTCTCAGCAATTGTCTGACCCCTTTACCACCTATGGGCTGAGAGTTACAGAAACAGCAGTTGGTTTCTTGTGTTCCTGCCTATCTTGTAAGTTGACTTGGACTAAAATTGTTTTATCCTGTCCTTTTGTGGGTTTTGTCACTCTAGCATTTGTTTTGAGGCATTATTTCAAGTAATTATTTAGTTGGACGAGGGGATTTTGGGAAAGCTTTTTCTCCCCTTGGTACACACATAGAACCTACTCCAGTCTCTCATTATTCATTGTTTGTGATGACCTTTTGTATAACTATCAATGGGTGAAGAGAGTCAAGCTTTAGGATAATCTTGAGGTAGTAACCTTTTTTTTTAAGGAAAATAGCATGAACTTAATAAAAATCATTCTCCCAGACCAGCAATATTTAGGGGTACAAAAAGATATAATTTTAGCCTGATCTCCCATCACCAGATAGCCAGCTTTATGGTGCTTTCTCTTCTTCCCCTTCAAGCAGGAGTCAAAGTCTTTCTTGGAGAGATATGGGTAAGATTCCTGAGATATCTTATCAAAGTCTCTCCACAAACCACATTTAGACGAATTATGTGGATGGACAGATATAACCTACATGGGAAACACAGACACACCCTTTGCTAACATTTATATAGTAATTTAGTTTCCAAAGTATGTTACATATGTTATTTCTTTTGATCTTTAAAACAACTGTGAGGTGGGTAATATTGTTATCCTTATGTAAGAGAGGAGGAAGGAAAAAAGGTGTCCTGTGACAATCACAAGGAGGTATTTCTTTTAGTCACTGCCGTCAAGATTCTTGCAGAATCCTCCTAGATGAGTTGCTCTTTCACTTGGAAGAGGATCATCTAGTTAAGAGCCAGGGAAGCTTCAGAAAAAAGCCAAGGAATGATCAATATGGTGTTAATCTCTGACAACTCTGAGATCTATACACTTCTGTTTTATTGCTTTTTGATGTTTCATGGAGTCATTAGTTTCCATTTTCCCAATTCTAATTTTTAAAGAATTATTTTTTCAGTGAACTTTCATATCTTCTTTTCAATTTGGTCAATTCATTGATATGATTAAGGCCTTTGATATTGTCAGAGTTTGTGAAAGATGATGGCAAAAAAAAGTTGTCCAGAGAAGTTCATCAGTATTTATTCCAGTTTCAAGATGGCATTAAATTGAATTGCTTCCATCTGAATTGTCTTAGGAAGATTCTAAGACTACCTGGCAAGAAAAGGTACCAAACCCCTTTCTTGAGCTAACCTGCCAAGCATTCAAACTCTACTGCAAAGAATACAACTCAACTGGCTACATTGTTTGAATGCCAAAAGTACATTTTTCTAAAAGAATATTTTATAGAGAAATCATACAGGGCAAGTGCTCACACAGAGGAAAGAATACAGGGACTTAGTATTAAGTCTTTCCTCCTTCTTCCTCTTCTTCTTCTATCTTCTTCCTCTCTTTTTCCTCTTCCTCTTCCTCTTTCTTCTCTCTCTTCTTTTTCTTCTACTATCTTCTTCCTCCTCTCCTTTTCCTCCTCTTCCTCATCCTCATCCTTCTTAAGAATTTAAGAACTTTGGAGTCAATTGTATGGTAGACATTGACACAGGACTGCCCATCATGACATGCTCTTTGAGCAAAACCAAATTCCCATAGCTCAAAAGAAATGTGAGAAATGCAAATTTAGAGACATCCCCACTTCAGATGTTCACATGTTCTATTTATGTGGTAGAGCCTCCTGAGCTCATATTGGTCTGATCAGCCACAATCAGACACAATATTTTTTGACCTAAACATAGAGATGTCATTTTGGTCCTTTTCAAGAATAAAGGCAACAATAATCATTATTATTTTCATATTACAGGAAAGGAAACTGAGGTTGGAAGAGTTTAAATGACTTGCCAAGGGTCACAGTGAGTAGGTGTCTAGGGGGGAAATTAAAACTAGAAATTTCAAACTCCAAGTTCAGAATTCCAACCATTATATACCTTCTGCCTCTCACAGGTTATAGGTAAAAGTCATTCGACTGTGGCACAAAAATGGAAATGTTGCATAATCTATACAGATCATGATAAAATCTTCCTTGTACTCCATATATTCTGGAAGATCTTTAGTCCTTTGTCTTTAATAATTACCCTGGAGAATTGCTTGATAAATTGCTTACAGTGGTCTTCAGTTCTGGAGTTATTCTTCTCATAACATCCTTAGCAACTTGACAGACATTTAACTTCTTTTTTCCTCTCTTACTTCCCTTTTCTTTTGCTTTATTTACCTTATTTCAATTCCTTTTTCTTGATCATCTCCAGCTCCTTCTCTTTTCTCTTGGGTCTTTTTTTCCTCTTGCACGTCCTTCTCAAAGGTCTTTCTCCTTTAGGTTTTTTTTCTCCTCTTTTTCATCAAATCCATCTTCATTCTTAATCCTTTTCCTCTTTCCCTTCAATCAGTCAATAACTATTTATTAAGTGCCTACTATGTGTCAGGCTCTGGGATAAATACTCAAAGAACTGAAAGAGCTCAGAGTCTAATGGGAAGAATAGCATGCTAACAACAACATACAAATATATCTATATCATCTCTCACTCTGCGCAAATGCACAGAGTATATGTATATGTATATATGTATACACACAAACACATACATTAGAAACTGTAAACAGGAGGAAGGCATCAGAGTTGAGAAAGATCAGGAAAGATTTCCTACAAAACGTGGAATTTTAGCTGAGACTTTCCTGGAACACCAGGGAAGCTAAGAGGAAAAGATGAGGAGGGAGAACCCTCCCTCTTTGATCTAATCTCTGCCCCTGCTGCTGTCATGGGAGCCATGAGATGGTTACATCATCCCAAAATATTTTAGTGATGACCACAGGTGTCCTCAGAAATGACGAGGATAGCACAGCTTAGTTCAACAGGAGTATACTCTGGTCAGAACACATGGGGTGGCAATAATACTGATCATTTCTATTATGTTTGTTTAATCAGGAGGAGGGGAGAAGGAAGAGGTAGTAAATTGAGAGAGGAGGAGGAGAAAGAGGAGGAAGGGGAGAAAGAAGAAGGATGAGGAAGAGGAGGAAAAGGAGAGGAGGAAGAAGATAGTAGAAGAAAAAGAAGATGGAGAAGAAAGAGGAAGAGGAAGAGGAGGAAAAAGAGAAGAAGATAGAAGAGGAAGAAGGAGGAGAAAGAAGAAAAAGAGGAAGAAGAAAAGGAAGAGGAGAAATGAGAAGAGAAGGAGTAGAAGTAGAAATAGAGGAGAATGAGGAAGAGAAGAAGAAATAGCTACTCCCCAATAGACAAGAGGTCAAAGATATGTGTAAACATAGTTTTAGAAAGATAGATAATTTATGAGGATGTTATTAGATTTAACAACACAGGAAGATTCTTTCTCTGTAAAATCCATGGGTTTTAAGGGTTATAAAAAAAGATATCAGATACAGCATTATTTGCAAAGTGGGAGCTGTTCTTCCTATTGCACATATAAATATTGCTAAAATAAATTCAATGGCTATGTTTTCCTAGATGACTAATTTTTTATTGTTTTAGATAAAACATTTATCAATCTATTGTTAATCATAAATAAGTTTACTGACCTCTGAGTTAAATAAAAGTCTTCAACCTCCTAGCCAAGATCTTATGGGATCCTGGTGGACTTCCACATGTGCCAACCTCAAGATGCTGAGGAAAGTGTTTCCTTGGCACCAGAGATTCCAGTCAAGGTAGCTCATTCGCCTTACTCATTAGGGATTATAATTTTATGCGTATATTTATTATAGCAGCTGATAATTTCTGGAGTCTGATCATGGTAATCAGAGGTTAAAATACCATTTGTCTTTTTTTTGAGGGGGGAACAATTGATGAGAACTATGATCCTATCAGTTACTTTTATGTTTACATTTTGTTTCTCATAGTTTATTTTGCTAATGTCCCAAGCCAGAAGTCTCCCCCTTACAAGTTACTAGCTTCACAACATACACTGTGAGCCCTTTCAGGACATGGGCCATGTCTTATTTAAAATATATACAATACTCAGCACATAATAGATGCTTTGTTAATAGTAGCTAATTTCTTTTTGTCAAAGAAATCCAGGCAAACATCACCACTAGATAGCTAAAAATGGAGTCTATTAACTTTTCCATCTACAAATGGATTAATTATAAAGGCAGATTTTATAATTCACAAAATTAATTCTCAGCTATTTGAAAATATATAAATGTAATATATAAATTAAATATAAATGTAAAATATAAATGAAAAAATATAAATATATAATACTATATAAATATATAGTTATTCTTGCTAATGGAAATCTAGATATCAAAAGTTTCAAATAAGCAAAAGCATTTAATTGAATGAAACAAGGACATACAAAATGTTAAAAACATTCTCATCATCCATTCTGCAAATAAACATATTCCCTTACAAATGGATATTGTCTTGGAAAGTGGACAAGAGGAGAATTTTAGACTTTAGAGAAATCTGTCTTTTTTTTAAAAAATATTTTATTTTATTTTATTTAATAATAACTTTATATTGACAGAATCCATGCCAGGGTAATTTTTTTTACAACATTCTTCCTTGCACTTGCTTCTGTTCCGATTTTTTCCCTCTCTCCCTCCACCCCCTTCCCTAGATGGCAAGCAGACCTATATATGTTAAATAAGTTACAGTATATCCTAGATACAATATATGTTTGCAGAACCGAACAGTTCTCTTGTTGCACAGGGAGAATTGGATTCAGAAGGTAAAAATAACCCGGGAAGAAAATCAAAAATGCAAATAGTTCACATTCGTTTCCCAGTGTTCTTTCTTTGGGTGTAGCTGCTTCTGTCCATCATTTATCCATTGAAACTCAGTTAGGTCTCTTTGTCAAAGAAATCCACTTCCATCAGAATACATCCTCATACAATATCGTTGTCGAAGTGTATAATGATCTCCTGGTTCTGCTCATTTCACTTAGCATCAGTTCATGTAAGTCTTAGAGAAATCTGTCTTATGATTTTGCTCAAGCTCATTTGTGATCATGTCACACACTTATTCAATGAACTCCCCTGGCACCTTCTTGTCCCTAGAGGGGAAAAACATAACTCTTTTTAAAGCCCTTAGAACCTAGGTTTTCCTATTTCACCCTTTTAACTTTGTTACAGATAACATCTTTTTAGGCTCCCTGTGATCCAGCCATCTTAATTTCCCTGTATTCCTCAGATTTGGTCCTCCATCTCTCATCTCTGGGGCTTTACACTTGTTATATGCCATTTCTGGAATATATGTCTTCCTTGTCTACATTTCACCAAATCCCTCATTGCCTTCAAGTTGCAGCTCACGTATCACCTTCTACAAAAAGCTGCTTTTGCTATCCCCAATCCTTCTTAGAAATACCTTAAGATCTGGGGTTAGTATTTCCTTTCATCAAAGTCAATTACAAATATTCATCTGATGATCTGTTCATCATAGTGGTCAGAATAGTTAGATCATACAGTGGATAGAGCATAGCTGGGACGGCCATCACAAAGAGCTGAATTCAAATCTGCCCTCAAATATTATCTGTGTTATTCTACATTGAATCACTTAAATAAAGTTTGCTTCAGTTTCCTCATCAATAAAATATCATCACATTCATTTGAAGGTTAGGTGGAAACACCTTAATTAATAGTTAAATGGATTTTGAATATGGGAATTTCTTTTGTACCAGCAATGAGGTCCACAATACACTACAGGAACTATAGTTTGGAAAATATATCAGCTGCAAATTTGTGTAGAAATGGAGTTTATATTTCTTGTTTAACTTTTGACAACATGAGGAATATATTAAAGCAGCTTAACATAACTTGTGATTCTGCCTCAGTATGTTTTATACACAAACACTGTTTTGCTTTGTGATTTTTTGGCTGAATTCATTAAGAAACACTTTTAAGTCTGCAGCAAAATCTTATTTCCAAAGCTACTCAGTTTTTAATAATAATAATAGTGGGCGGTTCTTGTCCAGAAAAAAATTGAGTCTTCTGTGAGTTAATATTTTTCCTCTTTTTTTCTCATTTTGACACGATGAATATGCATTAATAATAAAAAAAATAAAATGAAGTGTCTCGGTACAGCAATATTCTTGGCATTCAGAATGCTGTTAAATTGTCTAATTGTAATTCAGTTTGAGAAGCAGCAGTGTGATGAGATTGCCACCTACAGTGTCTATCCCATATAGATGCTAAATGACTGAATATTGGGATGCTTCTCACTGAGACTATTCCCTGTTCTCCTCTCCATGGGAATAGTAATCAGATTTTATTAGTTACTATCCCTGTGTAGACTCTGCTGTTCCTTATCTGAATTCTTCAGAACTACATGGGTACATGTCACTTTTCTCAGTTGCCATCCACCAGGGAAGTACAAAATTGCAGAAGCATTTGATCTTACTAAGGATGGACAATTCCACATAATTCCCTGCTCTTTTTGCTCAAACTGGGTCTTGTAGTAGCTGGTGATTGGAAAGGACCAGTTAGGATGTTCTAGAATTTAACTGTGGGTCAAGTTGGGAGGAAGAGGACAAGCTCTACTAAGATCCCTTTGCCCTTGATAAACTTGTCTCTGGAGGTCAGCATCTTGGTTGTCATTGCAGCCTTATATCAAGAATACTGTTTGCATATAGTGTTATTGGTTCCTCAAACCAAGTCCTCCATGACCAAATTTAGTTCAATATCTATTGGAACAAATTCTTCTGAGTGCACAGTTCTGGGGTCCTCAGAAGGAGGTTTCTTTATATAAGTACAGAAGTTTGGGAAGAAAATGTTTTGGCAGAGATAGGGGCAAAAATAGAGCTAGAGATAGATTTTTTTAAAAGGTTGTTGAGTCGATAAGTGGTACAATGGATAGGGTTCTGGGGCTGGACCAGGAAGACTCATCTTCCTAGGTTCAAATATGGTCTCAGATACGTACTAGCTTTATGACCCTGAAAAAGTCATTAAACCTTGTTCCCCTCAGTTTCCTCTTCTGTAAAAGAGCTGGAGAAGGACATGATAAACTACTCTGGTATCTTTTCCAAGAAAACCTCAAATGGGGTCATGAAGAGCTATACAAAGGTGAAAAATTGGATCACAACCAATATGGTACTAGTACCTTAGCTATAATAGTATCCTATTTACAACCAGAGGCCTGGACATTGATCTCCCTATTCAGATCCAGTGAGGTTAACCTGTACTTTATCTTATTCCATGACCCTTCCAACTTTACTAAGGAGGGAATGATTATTTATATATCTTTCCCTTATATCCTTATTCTCTAGAAATAGATGGGCTACTTCAATGACATTTAGTTTATTCCCACAATATTCTAGGAAATTTAATGCAACTTATTCCTTAATAATCAAAAAATCTCCATCAAGAACAAAAGGTTACACATACATTTTATATTTACTTTCTCTTTTCTTAAGGTCAACACTTAACAATTCTATTTAAGGGAGTTTCCAGTAATCCAGTAAATACTATTGTTCCCTCTAGTGGTAGTCATTTAAAGCTGTATGGAGAATGCATTAATCTCTCTTTAAATGTGCTTACAATGAAAATATTGTATCTTGGTATTTGGCAATTCCTCAAGGGTAATGTGTGCTGACTAGTTACTCCAATGAGAGCTGAGAAACATTCAGGCCTTGGGAGAAATGCTGATTTAATACTTCTGTGGCTCCTGGATTAGCTACAACCTAATGACTGAAAGCCCTTTTTCATTCCAAAATGTGAATGCCTTATGAGACTCTCAATATTTTCTGCCATTGGTACAATTCACTTTTATGGATGTTGAATATTACATATCCTATGGAGAGTTGTTTTGGATATGCTTTCTCCAGGTGTCACCAAGAAGATCAGCTGTGTGAGGGAACAATTTCTTGTTTTCCTACTTGATTCCCTCGGGGAGTTTTGCCTTGACAATGGGATTGGTGGAGGGGCTGATTTAGACTAATAATCTACCTTCCTCTCCTCTCCCCATCCTTATCCCATAAAAGTATTGAAGAAAGGAAGAAACAGAGAGAAGTAAGAGGTGGGTTGCCATGGCAATAGCAGAAGGTCTGAAGTGAATGAGGTTCCCAGTATGGGACTCCAGATTCAAGATAGTTTCAGAAAATCATGTTTAAGGCACATTGGGGGCAAATTTTATGTTGTTGTAATCTTTAGGGACTTCAGACCAGAGCATTCACTTTCTTTCCTTCCTTTTCTCCTTCTCTTCTGAGGGAACAGGACCCTGAAATCTTGTCCTACTCCCTTCCCACCTTTCTTTTTTGAAAACGAGTTTACCTTTTTCTGTTGAACTGTTTATTTGTCTCTTGAAGCACCAAATGTGATAGACTCCTCTATTTTTAAATTTTATATTTCATTGTTCGAATGGAGTATTGAGACAGAACTTTGGAAATGCCCACGAAAAGAAAAAAAATTAAATGAGAGTATTTTGCCAGGGTGAAATCTATGGATGGGGGCTTAGAGTTAAGAGACTCATTCATTTTTTTTATTAAAGCTTTTTACTTACAAAGCATATACATGGGTAATTTTTTCCAGCATTGACTCTTGTAAAACCTTTTGTTCCAAATTCTCCCCTCCTCCTCCCCACCCCCTCCCCTAGCTAGCAGGTAGTCCAATACATGTTAAATATGTTAAAATGCATGTTAAATCCAAGATATGTACCCATATTTATACAATTATCTTGCTGCACAAAAAAAAAAATCAGATCAAGAAGGAAGAAAAAGAAAAACCAAGAAAGAAAAAAAAAAGTAAGCAAATAGAGAGAATGAGCTATGTTGTAATTCACACTCAGTCCCCACAATCTTCTCTCTGAGTGTAAATAGATCTCTTCATCCTTGCACAAGTGGCACTGGTTTGAATCATATCAATGTTGAAGAGAGCCACATCCATCAGAACTGATCATCGTATAGTCTTTTTGTTGACATAATGATCTTCTGGTCCTGCTCATTTCACTCAGCATCAGTTCATGTAAGTCTCTTCAGGCCTTTCTGAAATCCTCCTCCTGGTCATTTCTTACCGAACAATACTATTCCATAACATAAGTATATCACAATTTACTCAACCATTCTCCAATTGATGGGCATCCACTCAGTTTCTAGTTCTGGCCATTACAAACAGGGCTGCCACAAACATTTTGGCACATACAGATCCCTGTCCCTTCTTTAGTATCTCTTTGGGGTATAAGCCCAGTAGAAACACTGCTGGATCAATGGGTATGCACAGTTTGATAACTTTTTGAGCATAGTTCCAAATTGCTTTCTAGAATGGCTGGATGTGTTCACAATTCCACCAACAATGTATCAGTGTCCCTGTTTTCCCACATCCCCTCCAACATTCCACATTATCTTTCCCTGTCACTCTAGCCAGTCTGACAGGTGTGTAGTGGTATCTCAGAGTTGTCTTAATTTGCATTTCTCTGATTAATAATGATTTGGAGCATATTTTCATATGGCTAGAAATAGTTTCAATTTCATCATCTGAAAATTGTCTGTTCCTACCCTTTGACCATTTATCAATTGGAGAATGCTTGAACTATTATAAATTTGAGTCAATTCTTTATATGATTTAGAAATGAGGCCTTAATAAGATCCTTTGGATGTAAAAATGTTTTCCCAGTTTATTGCTTCTCATCTAATATTGTCTGCATTAGTTTTGTTTGTACAAAAACTTTTTAACTTAATATAATCAAAATTGTCTATTCTGTGATCAATAATAATCTCTAGTTTGTTTTTTTTTTTTTTTTTTGGTCAGAAATTCTTTCCTTCTTCACAAATCCGAGAGGTAAACTATCCTATGTTCTTCTAATTTATTTATAATCTCATTCTTTATGTCTACATCATGAACCCATTTTGATCTTATCTTGGTATACAGTGTTATGTGTGGGTCAATGCCTAGTTTCTGCCATACTAACTTCCAATCTTCTCAGCAGTTTTTGTCAAATAGTGAATTCTTATCCCAAAAGCTGGAGTCTTTGGGTTTGTCAAACACTAGATTGCTATTGTTATTGATTATCTTGTCCTGTGACCCTAACCTATTCCAATGATCAACTTCTCTATTTCTTAGCCAGTACTAAATGGTTTTGATGACCACTGTTTTATAATACTGTTTAGATCTTGTACAGCTAAGCCACCTTCATTTGCTTTTCTCTTCATTAATTACTTTGAAATTCTTGACCTTTTGTTCTTCTAGATGAATTTTGTTATTTTTTTCTAGGTCAGAAAAATAGTTTCTTGGGAGTTTGATTGGTAAAATACCAAATAAATAGATTAGTTTGGGTAGTATTGTAATCTTTATTATATTTGCTCGACCTATCCAAGAACACTTGACATTTTTCCAGTAGTTTAGATCTGACTTTATTTGTGTGGAATATAGTTCCCGACTTTCCCTTGGCAGATAGATTCCCAAATATTTTATACTCTTGATAGTTATTTTAAATGGAATTTCTCTTTGTATCTCTTGCTGTTGGATTTTGTTAGTGATGTATGAGAATGCTGATGATTTATATGGATTTATTTGTATCCTGCAACTTTTGCTAAAATTGTGGATTACTTCTAATAGTTTTTTAGTTGATTCTCTAGGGTTCTCCAAGTATACCATCATATCATCTGCAGAGTGATAATTTGGTTTCCTCATCACCTACTCTAATTCCTTGAGAGTCATTCATTTTTGCAACTTCTTAGAGTGAAGAAATAAAAAAAAATTACTGTTTTATTTTTGAGTTAATAAATCATTTATTAAGCACTACCTTGTGAAAGCACTGCTCTACGTCTAGTAAGTGGTGCTGATCCATTGTTTCTAAATTGGACAGATGAAATGATGAGAGATGGCTGCTACATTAGAGTGTCTTGTGAACTGTGGTTCCTATTCAGTTTTCAGGTCCAGACCACCAGAATAGTCCAGCCATAATCACTGAGGCTGGTTTATTTTATTTTATTTATTTAGAAGCCTGTAGCTCCTGTAAGAGTTTATGGCCATGAATTAACCAAGGGAATAGAACATTAGGGCTTTCTAGGAAATCATAATTTATCTCTCTCATCTTCCACAGGCTGTACCCATAGGGACTGCTCATGAATACAATGTTGATAAATCAGGGATATGTTGATAAATGTTTAGCAACCAACTTTCTGGAAAAAATACATGCATAGGATACACTTTAAAGTGTGATCTGTATTATTACCATTTTTTCTCCATCACTTTCTTAAAACTAGATAATTAACAAAACAATTATTCAAACCCTGATTTGTTCTTTTCCTGTTTGAGGTGTAGATATTCACACTTTACATTTAACAATTAAGTTTCATGAGGCTGTTTCACAACGATAACTCAAGCAGTTTGTCATTTTCTTCTTCAGCTCATTTTACAGATGAGGAAACTAAGGGAAACAGGATTAAGTGACTTGCTCACAGTCCCAAAGGTAGCCACTGTCTGAGGCCAGATTTGAATTCAGGAAGAGGAATCCTGCACTCTATCTGATGAGCCACGTAATTACTTGTATTTCTCTATTCAAGTTCATAAACACTCTGAAATCTCTTCTTGGATCCCTTAGTGGGGGAATCCAAGGATCCCGGGTTAAGAAAAAATGTGATAAGATGAACTTGATATGTATACACACATTTACATGCATATATGTACATATGTATGTGTGTACGTAAATACACACCCACATACACATGTCCATATGTATATATACATACACACTTATTTGTGTGTGTGTGTATATATGTAAACATATACATATGTACAAAAATAACAAAAGTTCCTATCCAAATTCATAGATACTCTTAAATCTCTTCTTAGGTCCTTGGAGATTGATGGTTTTAGAGTTTAAGAAGGAACACCTGGTTTAGATGATCTTTTGAGTATTTTACAGCTCTAACATTTCATGATTCTTTACTTGACAATAGTTGACTCTTAAAAATAGACTAAAGCCATAGGCCATTTTTGAACTCACACAGATGAGTCCTCTGACTCCTGGCCCAGATCTGTTCCATGTCATTAGAACCTCTGATTGGGAGTAAGGCAAAAAACTCATTTCCTACCAGCTTCCCTCTTTTGACTGCATTGGGTACCTTCTCCCCACCCCCTTTAAGCTTCCTTTTGTGCATGTTTCCCCGGTTGGATTTTAAGCTCCTTGAGATCAGAAATCAACTTTCTTTTTCTTATTTGTCCCCCCCAGCTCTTAGTCCAATGCCTGGCACATAGTATCTGCTTAATACATGTTTGTTAACTGATTACTACTAACTCATTCATGGATCTCAGTATATATTCAGTATATTCTCTCCCTCTCCTGGGAAATTTCAGAAAATTAATCAATATATTTTTTTAAAAACTCTAAGCCCTTAGTTGGTGGATTGTTGGGGACAGTTTTAAAATATTTCTGTTTACAGTTCCTCAATATTTCCTTTCTACTCTATCTTTATTAGGATTCAGAAAGGATTTCACAGCTCATCATAATTGCTGGAAGGAAACACTTAATGAAAAACTGTAGACAGAAATAGGGTATCTCCAACGTGTCAATTCACTGGAAGAGAGGGAAGGACATCTCTATGATCTGTGAACTTGGTCTCTTTGATTGCATCTCCCTACTCTGGGCATTTTACTGGCCATTCTGGCCTCCATACTGGAATCCTCCCTGGCCTCCTCTCGGCAACATCTTGGTTTCTTTACTTCTCACCTTTCTCCAGTTTCCAGCTAATGTCTTACCTTCTGCAGGAAGGCCTTCCTGACCCTCTTCATGCTTGGAGTGATCTCCATTTTATTTTGATTTATCTGCCTTGTACACAGCCATTCACATATTCAATCTTCCCAAAGGACTAGGAGCTACTTGAGAACAGGGACTGTTTTTTGCCTTTAATTGTGCATAATCTGCAGCACACTGTAGATATGTAATTATTGCTTATTATTGAAGGAAAAGGGGGAAAGAAAATGGGATTTGTACTTGTGATGGGTTCCTTCAGAGCAGCATCCACCCAGATACAACCCAAGCTTCTGGACCGTCCATCTGCCATTTCCAGGACTCTCCATTCTACTTTTAAACCTTCTCTGTTTTTATAGCCATTCCCTCCTTACAATGTAACTTGAGAGGAAGGTTTCTCATCAAAGTCAGGACCCGGCAGTCATTATTCCAAATAATTTAGCAAATCCCAAGGGTAGAGGGTGAAAATACTGAGATGGGTGGAGAGTGGGGTATACGTGTGAACATTTCTCACTTCCCCCAAGTGGGCACTTATTTTTAGTATCCTAATCTCCTTGGTATTGCCAAGATTTTACTATACTTATAATGAAGACTAAAAGAGATGATTTTAAAAACAACAAAAGGAGTGGAGAGGAGGGATGTAAGAAACCTGAGAACAAATTAACAGAATCCATTCCTAATATCAGCTCATTTCAGCTGCTCAGAGAGCTAGCCCACCTGTTCAGGCTTTTTGGGTACAAATTTACCCAACCTGACCAGGGCAGAGAGAATTATGTGTTTTCAGTCCTCCAAAAACTCTTATTCTTCTCTTTTCTCTCAGGGAAATTATCATCTTTTTCTGGGTTAAAAATTCCCTATTGCAAGAGTGAAATACGTACCATTTATATAGTACTTTAAGGTTTTCAAAGAATTTTGTATCTTAATTGCAGCAAAATCCCTATTCTGGTCCCTATTCCTAAAATGGACTTTGCAACAAGAAAAGTATAATCAGATATGCTACTTAGTTTTCTGAGGATAATTTTCTTCAGTTTTTTTTTTATCCAGAGAGATACTCATTAGTGTTATTGTTCTCATTTTTATGGGGGAGGAAGCTGAGGTTCAGGAGTGAAATAACTTGCCCCAGTCACACAGGCAAGGAGTAAGGATGGCAGGATTCGAACGTGGGTCTTGCTAAACCCACTACTTTCTCCCTGATCTCTTCTTTCCTCCCAGTCCAGCTAGTAGTGTTCCTACCTTCTCCAATTATCTTGCTCTTATCTACCTTTTGTGGCCACAGCACCCAGCATAGTGTCCTGCAAAGAGCTGGTTGGTATCCTTCATTCTCAAAGGAGACCAAAATAACATTACTGTGTTAGAGTTGAGTTAGTGGATCCGACTAGGGCTCAGAGTGATCTGCAATGAATAGGCGCTTCATGTATGCTTGTGAAAGTATACTGAATTTTTTCAACATTTGTCCACCTTTCCATTTGTCCCACTCCTAGAGATTACACAAAGCACTGGTAAGAACCAACAGGCACAAGAGTAAAAGTCCTATTTTGACTATGTCATTGTACACTTGGCTCAGAGGGGTGACAAACCAAAGGCAAAAATCACATTTGTGGCCCCTTCTTGCTGACAACCAAACGGGGCCTTTTCAGTTCCTATGGCCAAAAACTTAGGGGAAGCACGGGGAGGATGCTTGTCATTTACGACCTCTCCTTTGGCTTGTACCAAGGAGTTATTTTAGGAATTTATTTTCATTGCCTGCCATAAATCTCTGCCTGTTTTGGACAAAAAAACCAATGTTCATGGTCCAGGAAGTGGTTAAGCTCAGAACAGCTAAACCATATCTAAGGTTTTTGAGAAGAGAGTCTAGAGTCAGAAAACATAGGCTGGTTTTTACCAGGCTAGTAATCTTAGACATTTGAGCCTTACTTTTCCTAAAAAAAGGAATAAAGGAGTGTGTGTATGTAGGTGAGAGAGAGAGAGAAACAGAGAGAGAGAGAGAAAGAGAGAGAGACAGAAACAGAGAGAGAGAAAGAAAGACAGACAGAGAGAGAGAAAAGAAAGGAGGGAGGAAAAGAGCAAGGGAGGGAGGGAGGGAAAGAGGGAGAAAAATAATTTTTGTTCTATATTTCAGTCCTAGCTCAGCAGTTAGTAAAGAATGGTGTAATTTTGAAGAACATGATTTTCTGTTTCCTTCTCTATACAAGGATAACAATTCCTATTTTTCATCCACCAAAGAAAAAGTACAAGGATTAATGAGATGACAAATATGAAAAGTTGTTTGCACTCTTTGGAATGCATTCTATGTAAGCATTAGTATCAGTAATAAATGACATTTGTAAAATGCAATTTGTAAAATTTGTAAAAAGCACAGAGCACACCCCATCATTTCCTGTGAATAGTCTGTGATGAGTTATCTCACACACAGTATGGAATCACTAGTCATCGGTATTTCTGCTCTATTTTATGGTTCCTTCCTCTGCCCAACTGGATCACAAATGGGTATCATCCCTATATGGGGGAGGACAGTGGGGATGGATCAGGACAAACTCATTATCACTATGAATTAAAAAAAAACCCAATTCAGATATGTAGTTACTTTCAGGTAATAAGATGTTTATCTGTCAAGGTAGGAACTATTATATTGGTGTCTGAGCTTTAAGCACAAAACTTTGCCTGTAGGAGGTGATTTAATTGATAAACTAAATAAGTGATTTAATTGATAAACTAAGCGCTTGATAGCAATATGAATTCTATAATGATCTGTGCTATAAAATGTGCATCATAGTCTATATAAGGCTTAAAAAAAACATATTTTGGGAGACCTGGTTGGTTCAACTACAAGTTTGGCTTCCAATATTCTGTCACCATTGTCAAGTCATTTACCTTTTCTGTGTCTCAGTTTCTTTATCTGTAAAATAAAACGTTTGGGCTGGAAAAAGAAAGATATTTATCAAATATCACAGAAAAGCCTCTGCTAAAGTCCCCTGAGGACGCCTCTTCAAGCTATGGGAGGCACTAAAGCCATATGAAAAAGTTCCTAAGCAGACTGTGGGTCACTGGGTGACAGAATCCTTCTGGCCATTGCCACCTGTGAAACCATCCAGAGGAACAAGCTGTCATGACTTATGAACCCATGGATCCTTAAAAAGTTGTTGTCAACAGGGAGGTTTCATAGTGAAAGGGCAAAAGGGAGATAGAAAATCTTGGCTTGGCTTCTTAATGGGGACAAGTGAATGACCATTCTGGGTATATTTCTACCTCTGTAAAATTAAGATGTTAGTTGGATCAGATGGCTTCTAGGTCTCTTCTAGCTCAAAACTGGTGATCCCTTGAATAGTCCTTCAATTTTTGTGTATCGTTCTAAAGTTCCTGGCTGGAAGATAGTCTAAATGAAGGTATTTATAGTTAAAATGTCTGTAAGAAGAACCTCGGAGATCACCTTTTCCAATGCATTCATTTTGCATGAGGTGATTAGTTGCAGAGTTGGAAATTCAAACTAAACCCTTCTGATTCTTAAGCTCACATTCACACAATGAAGTTTACGCTATTTAAGAAAAAAAAGTACTGGGATCTATGAACTTATTTTCTTGATATTTTGATATCCAGATTTCAACATAATGGGTTTCCTTTATAATCCAATGTATTTTATGTCTTTAAAAATGTTGAGAAGTGGATCCATGGGTGCTCCCTGATTATTAAAAGGGTCCATAGTACAGAAAAGTTAAACATTCTGGTTTTAGAAAGACTGGCAGTGGGAACACTACTTACTGGGGATCCAGGTTTACCACATACAATAAAGTCTCTAGTTACTTGCCTCTATCCAACCCCAATGCTCTGCGATGGCTTTGCAAGGATAGAAGGACGCTGGATTAATTTTTGGTGTTTCTTTATTAAATGGTTATTTGCAAACTACAGTAAGGATGACATTCTGGAATAGGAACGGTGACAGAAGCCACTGCTGAAACATCAGGGCTCTCTTCTCGCTAGGTTTGCTTCAGAAGGCCCTGGAAGGGATGAGCAGGTTTAAAAGTTGAACTGGAAAGCCTCTGTCACGTACTGCTTCATTGCATCCAGGTTTGGCAGTGGGGAAGAGAGACTCATGACGTGCCATGATTCCCCATCCAATGCCCCTGAGGTCTGGTAGGACAGCAGTCTTGCCCCTGACTTTGCCAGGAGACCTGGGAAAAGAAAGGAAAAACCCGAATTTGTCTGAGGAGGTTGGACTCATCTAAGTTCTTCGCTTTAGAGACCAAATATACAACCTTTTTCCACAGGTAAAACTGAGGAAAATGAGACAGACAGCAGGTTTGTAACTCGACCAGAACCAAATAGCTAGCAACTGTCTGGAGTAGGATTTGAATTTAATCTGTTGACACTAAATCTGGAGCATTATGCACTGGGCTAAGTCCATCACCCCATGATTCTGTCACTGAGGGGATATGGAGGGAGGCTAGGTTCCCAAACTTATTAGTGACATTAGATTCTATAGTCTAGAGGGGTCCCCATAAGAGTATAAGGTGAAGACTGGAAGTCTGTGGTAACTTTGGGCTCCATCTCCAAGAAGGTCGGTGTGGGGTTTGGTCTATGAGGTCCTTGCCACTTCATCAATCACCAGGATTGAGTTTCCAAGTTGGAAGTCCTAGATTACAGGGGTTCTCAAACTTTTTAAATAGGGGGCCAGTTCACTGTCTCTCAGACTGTTGGAGGGCTGGACTAGAGTAAAAACAAAAACTTTGTTTTGTGGGCCTTTAATAAAGAAACTTCATAGCCCTGAGCGAGGGGATAAACGTCCTCAGCTGCTGCATCTGGCCTGGGCTGTAGTTTGAAGACCCTTATCCTAGAAGGAAGGTATGGAGGTACTCATCCTAGAAAGGCTGCCATGGGCAAATTTTACTTGATGTCTCTGGCCCAAAAAAGGGGGTTCTGTCTTTGGCTCTAAAATTTAGCCTTCATTTGGCTCAGGAAGCTCATTCATGGCCTCCCCAAAGTTACAACTCTGCAGTGTCTGTCACTTGCTTCATCGGTCCCGTCCCACGTGAGCAGCCCCATTGGGGACAGCTCAGGATCTTTCAGAGGATGCTCAGGGTTCAGCTGACGACCTCTGGGTGTCAGGATGGAGATGCCCTGAAGCAAAGATGCTGGAGGAGATGGGAGACCCCCAGGCCCCTTGGGCAGACACACAAACTCCAGGGAAGGCCCTTTCCACCTCCCTGGGCGATTGTGATAGCCTAGGGACTGTTGGGCCCTGGAGGGCAGTATCACTCTTACCAATCATGGTGGGCAGCAGTTCTGGGTCAGCGGACCCGGCCCTGTAGAACAGCAGGGGGACACCCCGGCGGAGAGGCACTTCTGGCCTGAAGACAGCGCCATTGAGCTCTTGCAGGACCGGAGTAGTGCCCTGGACTAAACCCACTGCTCTGTAAGGGGCTCCTGCCAGGGAGACGGTCAGCAGGCTGTCCCCGAGGCTCTGATCCAGGGGAGAGGCTGGATTATGTGTGGCAGTGACCTGGAGGCAAGAGGCAGCAAGAGGTAGAAAGTCAGCCCTTCTGGATACTGTCTTAATGTCCATCTACAAGTCCAAACATACACACCTTAAATACGGACCCTCCAAAATGCATCTTGGAACCTGGCTCCTCCAAACGAGGTTTCCATTAAAATTTTAACTATCGGCTCCCAACCAATTCTCCAGCATGCCTCTGGTTACGTATTAAAGACCGGCAGCTTAGGTGGCAAAGTGGGCATAATAGGTCCATAGGAAGAATGATTGCATCTAATTCCCAGGGTTGTTGTAAGGATCAAATGAGGCAACATGTATAAAGTGATTTGTGAAACCTTAAAAGTTATTTCCATTGTTATTATATCCACTGATTCTCAGTTTCTTAAATATCCTTAGTTCTTTCAACTAATCTTTGTATGGCATAATTTCAGTCCCTTAATCATCCTGATGTCCGATCAATAGAGACATTTCATAGGACAATAAATTAGTTGTAAGAGACCTTATAGAATCAATCTTCTCATAGGTGAGGAAGGTGAAGCACCAAGAAATTATCACTTGCTCAGTCAGAGCTAGTAACTTTTGAGACAGGATTTGAATCCATATTTTACTGATTCCAAGTAGAGCAACCGTTTGTACCAAACTGCCTCTTTGCTAGCGTCCCTTCCCAAATCCCTCTGGAAGCAGAAACATCCTTGGGATGTGGGGTTAGGTAGATCAGGGCAAGTCACATCATGAACAACACCCCCTTCCTTTTAATTCCTGTGCAATTCCCCTTCAAAATTACTTTTAATGTTTGTGTAAACCCAATTTAACCTGTGTAAAATTTTGAGGAAAAATATTTTAGGGAAGAAAGGAGGTAGGGAGTCCCAAAGCACAGATGTGGTCTCTCAGATTTGGAGGAAGATGATAGAAAAGGGACAGACAGAAGGAGAGAAACACCCGCTGGACAGGAGAGCCCGGAGCCAGGACGTACACTGAGCCCAGCCTCTTGCATCCGGAGCTTGGCGTTCACCAAGTTGACTTCTGCCTGGCTGGCTGCTTCCTTCAGTAGCCCCACGATGACCGCAGGACTCAGAGAGTTCCCTGCGTTCTTCAGAGATGAACCTGGACACAGAGGGAAGGTCAGTACAAGGTATGTCTGGATGGCGTGTTACTTTGTTGGAGAGCGCCCAAGAGATGCGCTCTCACACTCAGAGGTGGAGAAATACGGCAGCAGACCATGCTGTCATTTTTTTTGGTCCTCCTTCCCTCCTGTCATCCCTGGACAAAAGCACAAATCTTGGTCCGGACCACAAACTCATTATCTTCCAGCTCCATCCTCCAAACGTCCTCTGAGAATGATCAGAACTGCTTTAACTATTTTTGGCCACTCTCACAAATGGCTCAGGGGCTGCTCAGCCAAGGATAGAAGCAGAGTGAAGAATAATGATTGGATCCAGCAAGTAACAAGAGCTCTGGATCTTGCAGAAGGTCCTTCACTATGCAAAGCTAGGAATCGGGTATTTAATCGGGGAATCGCATTGCTATCTTCAAACATTTGAAATATTGCTAAGAGAAAAAGACTTGGACTTATTCTGTGTAGTTCCAGGGCAGAGCTAGGACCAGAAATGGAAATCACAGGGAGGCAGATTTTGACTCATTCCCAGAACTTCCTAACAATTTCAATTGTCTAAAAGTAGAATGTACTGCCATAGAACTGGATGACAATGTTATTGTTCAATTGTTTTTTCTTTTTTTAATCGCATCTGACTTTGTGACCCCACTGAGAGCTTTCTTGGCAATAACATTGGAGTAGTTTGCCATTTCCTTCTCCAGTGGATAGAATAAGAAGCCTGGAGTTAGGAGCACATCTTCCTGGGTTTGAATCTGGACTCAGACCAGAGTGTGACCCTGGGTAGTCCCTTAACCCTGTCTGCCTCAGTTTCCTAATCTGTCAAATGCGCTGAAGAAGAATTTCATTATATAATATTAAATATACTGACATTTATGTATATTATAATAATTATAATTATATTATAACAACAAATAATTATAATATTAAATATACTGATATAATATAATATACATGATACTCAATGGGGATGTCAATGATGACTTGGTTATTGTTTCAGCTACGTATCTATCCTCGGCTAGTCTACAAAAATCTACAATCACAACCCCCTTGTATAGTATCATCCAGCCTATGCTAATAAGAACTCACCACCGATTCTGCTTTTGGACAACCTGAACTGTCAGAACACCTTCCTTCCTTTGGGCCAAAATCTGTCTCCCTATAACTTTTATCACTGGTCCTAGTCTCTAGAGCAGTGGTTCTCAAACTTTTGTTTTCAGTATCTTTATCCTATTAAAAATTATTGAGCATCTCTCCAAAGAGTTTTTGTTTATCTGGATTATATTTATAGACATTTGCCATATTGGAAATAACTAATTTTGAATTTGTAGATCCTCTAAAAGGGTTTCAGAGACCATACTTTGAAAACTGCTCTAGAGCTTCACAGAACAAATCTAATCTTCATTCCTTCAGCTGTGAGAAACCAAGTAAGATATTCTCACTAAAATTTCCTTTCATCTAGATTGAATTACTATTATTAGTAGTAACAACAATAAAATCAGCAATAATATAAGTAATAATAAAATATCTCAAGCTTTCAAAACTATTCCTAAATATGGTTTTCAAATACCAATTTTTCCTGGTCATTGCTTTCTAGATATATTTCAGTGCTTCAATCTCCTCCAAATATTTCTGATGTGTTCTGATCAGTCCAAGGCCAGGGGGATTTTACCTCTTTTGCTTTATAAAATTGACTTTTATCAATGTGGTTTAGGATTTCAAGACTTTACACTCATACCTGTTAAACTGCATTCTCATTAATTTTAGCCTTTCTTTCCAGCCTGGCTGAGAGAACTGGAACCACAAAAGATTTACCCATTTCTCCTTAATGTCACAAGCAAGTCTGATAGGCAAGGCTATATACACACTTTTGACCAAGCCACTGAGGAATATGCTGAATAGTAAGAGCCACAGACAAAATGCTTATTACATTGCCTTAGAGATGTCATTCAAAATTGGTACCCTGTTTAAAGATGCAAGAACCATTTTCTAAATAAAAGAGTCACGTATTTGTTTTGGAAGCTAGAATTTACATGAGAAGCTTTTCGTGGCAGGCTAATTTCCCATCCCACTCCCTTTATCACCCCTCAGTTCTTTTACTGAGACAAAGTAAAATCTGGGCTCACCCTGTGTCACTACTTGGACGGACCCTCTGGGTGATCCAGCCCAGGCGCGGATCAGTGCGCCCAGAGCTTCTGCCAAACCAATCCAGGGCTTGGTGCTGGGGGAGAAGGCGCTGGTGAGAGCCTGGGCATTCACCTGCAAGAAGAGGGAAGGCTGATTAAGGACAGGACCAGCCCAGTCCAGCTCAGAAATCAGGACCAAACTCCTTCCTTTTATTTTTCCCTCTTTGCAATTTCCTTTGGGGCCAAGAAAACACAATCTCTCTTCTATTTGAGTCCCTCAAAGAGCTGGGCAGTTATGAGCCAACCCAAGAATTCTCTTCTCCTTACTTCACTTAAGCTGGGAGCAGGGTGTCTGCTCGGATCTGGATCAGCTTCAGAGTGCAAATTTATGCTATTTCTGACCTGTTCTGATCTGTGTCTCCTTGGGCAACTTAGTGCCCCAGCCCACCTTGGGCTTATCGTGTTAGTGAGAAATTTAGTTCAGATGCCTGATTGTGATTGCCCACTGAAGTTTCTAACTCCTGAACTGCCAGCCCCTCAGCCTCTTAAAGGAGAGAGGATTCTAGACAGCATTTCTGGTCTCATTTTTTTTTTCAAAATGGTGGGTTTGTGTGTATTAACGCTATATGGTCATGTAGCAGAGAAATGGGATAAAAAATCACTTACCTAGGAGAATCAATCAATCAATATTTATTAAGCACTTTCTATGTTCAGGAACGAGAGCATGATAGCTACTTTTACCTAATTGAAGGCTTGGGGTGTGAAAGAAATTTGTCCTACTTGGATAGAGAAGGTAGAACTCTAGCAGGTAGAGGTTGAAAAGCAGATTTAGGTTCTCTATAAGAAAAAGCTTTCTAAGAATTCATTTTCTGAAAGTAGAATAAGTTTCCTCGGAGGTAGCTGTTCCCCTTCCACTGCAGGGCTTCCCCCAGAGACTGGCTGACATTACCCCCAGTCAGTAATATTGGAGAGGGGATCTTGGATCAAACACAAGTTGGATTGGGAGCCTAACTTACTACATTCAGTGATTTTGCCCGAGACCACCAAGTTTCCTCATGGAAAGCTTGATGATGGAGGGGGTACTTGAGCCAGGCTTTCAAAGATGGGTGGGATTTTAGGAGACTAAATGTTGAGTTGGGGTGGAGGAGCTCAAACAGGGAAAACAATCCAAAGTAGGGATGAAAGATCGTGTTTTGAGGAAATGAAGGAGTACCATTATTGCTCCAACAAAAGTCAGCCCTGGGGCAGATTAGAGAAAAAAAAAATAACTAAGAGGGCTTTAAGTGGTGGACTAGGAAGCCTTTGAAGGGGAGAAGCACCGTAAAAATCAATGTTTAATTGGCGGTGGAGTGCAGGCCACATTAAAGTGGGAGGCAGGTAGCCTAGTTAATGCTCATTACAAAAAAAATTTTTTTCTGAGGCCATTGGGGTTAAGTAATGTTCATTATCATTGATAAGAGGCCGGACGAGGAAACGTGATGGTGGGACTTGAAAGGATGGAGGAAACCCCACAACTCCACAACTGACTGACTCCTGTGTTCTTGCACTGCCAGGGATGATGTACGAGCCGGGGCGTCTGAGGGAGTATAGAGATAGTCGGGAGAGGGGCGGTTGGCAAGCAGGGGAGAGAAAATTATCTTTAATAGCATCGGAGAGAGGCCATAGATGGCATCCTGGACCCTGGGTCTCTTGCTTTGGAGGGAGGCTCACTTAGCCAGTGGCTGGTAAGTTGGGGGGGGGTCTCTAACACCCCCAGCCTCCTTCCCAGGGCACGGCATCTCCCTGATCTGCAGCCACCAGCTTTTAATCACACAAAAGTCACCCAAGCAACGGGCTTCTGGCAGAGCATCGGGGGGGATACCCTGGGAAACGGCACCCCCTCTGCGCCTAGGATACAATGTAGCAGGGCTGTCTTTCACTGCTTCCTTCCCTCCCTCTCCCACCCACATCAAGCCCACAGTCCTTGGCCCAGACCCACGAAGGGGACAGACTGCCCAGAGTGCGGGGAGGGAGACGTGTCTCATTTATCCAAATCCCCAGCCCGGGCGCTGGTCCCAGTTCCTCCGCCCCCTCTCTCCTCCCTCTGCTGCTTCCCAGCCCGGGGCCCTTTGTTCTCCCCCCTTTTCATTCCCTCCCCTCCCCTCTCCATTTCCCCGGCCAAGGGCGTACTTACAACCCCAGACAAAGACTTTCCCTTCACCATGTCCACAAACTGAACGGCGATCTCCTCCCCGCAGCGGCTCTGGGCTTCCCTGGTGCTGGCGCCCAAGTGGGGGCAGCTGATGACATTCTCGTGGTTCACCAGGGCCAGGTCTCGGGGGGGCTCCTGCAGGAAAAGCACGGCTAAGGATCAAATAGGAACCCACATGCAAACCATAAAGTGATCAGTTAATGAAACCGAACTCCGAGAAAAGGGTCTGGTCCGATGCATTCAGTGCCTGACTGAATTATGAAAATAAAATGAGATGAGTAGGAAGCAGGGAGACAGAGCAGTCAGACACTCTCCTGAGTATGGACCCAACCAGATTAAAATGTAGTTGGGATGTATTTGACAAAAACAAATAAAATACAACAGAACACAGAGAATGTTACTGGATGGCTTTCTAAGTCCATCCCGCTTTCTATTGGAGTTTGATATCAATGCTCTAAAGCAGAGGTTCTCAAATTTTTGTTTTCAGTATCTTTATCCTATCAAAAATGATTGAGGATCTCTCAAAGCGTTTTTGTTTATCTGGGTTATATTTATAGACATTTACCCTATTGGAAATAAAAACTATTTTTGAATTTGTAGACCCTCTAAAAGGGTTTCAGAGACCCCCAGGATTCTCTAGACCATACTTTGAGAACCATTGCTTTAAAGGGAGGGTGGCCCTGATTAGGGATCGGGGTAATTTGGCCCTTTCTCTATAACTTATAATATTAGAGAATTTCCTAGAGCAGGTTAAGTGATTTGTGCAGACTAGTTTGTGTCAGAAGGAAGACGTGAACCCAGGTTCCAGGCTAGCCAGCAATCTCTTCACTCTACTAAGTTGTCTCTCATTTTGCTTCTGGGTTACTCAGTTGGTCTGAAGGTCAATATACCCAAAGGAGCTACTCAACAGAAAACAGGGAAATCCCCCAAAGACCTGTCCCCAGTTTGAGTCTGGGGGAGCAAGAATGGAGAAGGGAGGATGACTCATTTTCTCTTGTGTTGGATCAATAGACACCCCAGTTCTCACATCCCCCTTGAGCTTTCCTTAAGATTCTGGTCCTTGCAGTGCAGAAGCACATTTGTGAAGGCTCCAGTGACAAAACCAGGGTTCCGTTCACTGTTTGGATTCCTCACTCGGCTCGACACTTACTTCTGTGAACACATCCAGGGCAGCCCCGCCACACTGTCCCGACTGCAGGGCCCGCAGCAGGGCTCCCTCATCCACGATCCCTCCGCGGGCACAGTTCACCACACGGACCCCCTTCTTGCACTGGGCAAAGGTGTTGTCATTCAGCAAACCTGGATGAGAGGAAGAAGGAGTTTTCCTAGGAGCCAGGCTGCCTTCCCCATCCCACCAGGGACCCCTCTGATTCCTCAGCTCTCTTAACTAGGGAAATGGTTCCATTCCCCTGCTAAAGAGGCAATTTCTGACTGCCCTCATCACCTCACATTCAAGCCACCGAAATATCGTGACCCATCCTCCATTCATAATCATCTTATAATCATTCATAATCAAGTACGGATCTGACCGTGCTACCAGCCTACTTAATAAAGCTCCAGTGATCCCCAGTGACCTGCAGGACCAAATTTAAAATCTTCTATTGGCATTCAAAGCCCTTTATAACCTGCTTTTCAGACTTCTGATACCTTATCTACCTTCCATTCTGTAATCCAAAGATTTCTTTGGTTTTGTTCTTCTCTGCATGATACTCTAATCTCCTAACTCTGGACATCTGCCTTAAATATTCTCCCTCAAGTCCCCTTTAAGTCCCAGTTAAACTCCTACCTTCCATAGGAAACCTTTCCCATTCTGCTTCAACAGCTACTTCTTTCCTTCTGTTGATTATCTGCAATTTATACATTCTATATCTTGTTTATGCAAAGCTGTTTGCATACTTCTTTTCTATTAGACTATTAGGTCCTTAAGAACAGGAACTTTACATATTTATATCTTTAGCACAGTCCCTGACATATAGGAAGTATTTAATAAGTATTTACTGATTGGCTGACCAGTGCAATCATCTGGTCTTCTGGAGCCTGTGTCCAGTCCAAGACAGGAAGACTGGACAACTTACCTGTTGTTGAAGGCAGAAGAGGTGTGTGGACAGTGATGAAGTCACAGATGGGCCATATCTGCGCCAGGGGCAGCTGCTTAACGCCAAAGGATGCTGAAACCTCTGGAGGGATGATGGGATCATATCCCACTGTCTGATGATGGAAAGAGAAGTGAAGGGTAAAGAAGGGGAGGAAGGAGAGCATAGAAAGGGATAGAAGTAAAAGAGAAGAAAAGAGAAAAAATGAAGGAATGAAAAATAGGAAGATGAAAGAAAAGGGAGGGATGGAAAAGAGGAAGAAAGGAGACAGGAAGAAAGAGAAAAGGGGGAAGAAGAGGAGAAAGAGAAACAGAGAGGAGAAAGAGAAAGAAAATTGAGTAATATAGGATCAAATTAACACAATTCCTGTAATAAAATTATGGCTACCCAATATGAACCTTGAATGGAAACAATGTTCTCAAAAGATTATTTAGGAAAAAGAGAAAGGAAATTGGACTGTTTTTGGAAGGAACAACTAAATTAAATGTTAGCTGTTTCAAAATTAGGAAGACCTGAATAGGTTAAAAAAAAGAAAGAAGATTGAAGAAAGGAAGAAATTGGGCCAGAGTAGGAGCTGATAAGAGGAGGAGGAAAGGGTTGCTCTTAGGAGGAGGCTGAGTACTTATGATTTCAGAAGCATACAGAATGTTCCTTGTTCCCTGCAAGGCCAGAAGCAGGGCCGTAATTTTGCTGACACTTACAGTTCCTTTGTTCTTTTATCTCATAATAAGTAATGAGGATGAAAATGCAAATTAGCCTGGAGGAAAGGGGGGCTGATATGGATTAGATCTGTAATTTCATTGATAAATGGGATTCCCACTTGAGGACATTCCCTGTACAATTCAGGTGAACACCTTTTCTGTAATATAGTCTTTGGAAATTTGCCTAGAGTATGTCTTTTTCCTCTTTTTTCCTCTTTTCACCTGAGAAATGTTTATGCAACCCCAGGTATAATAGGTATATAAAATGGGTAAACAAACTAAACATTTATTGATAATATATTTTAAAGAAATTTATTTTAAAACAATTCTTTGGTACACATATGATTTATTAAAGATGAAAGAAAATTTGCATATTAATGAAATGAATGTTTATTTTTACAAAAAGAAATAAATCTTGATAGAATTATCTGATATCTTTTACTGTTGCCAAATTTTCACCACCTCCCACATTCAGTTACGGGTCCCCATATGGGATCATGACTCACTGATGGGGAAATGGGAAGGGATGTCATAGGATCATAGATTTAGAGCTAATGGGGAATTTAGCACCATGTAGTCCAACTCTTTATTTGACAAATCAAAAAACTGAAACTCTGGGAACCTGTGACTTGCTAAAGATCCAAAGAGAATAAATATAAGAGTGGTTGTAGGGCTTGAAATACAATCCTCTTTCTACTATATTATGTGCAATCATTCTTATCTTTATCATCTTGTTCTTCTCATTTTTTCAATGAGCTTCAGATAGAAAAATTCTTGGGACAAACTGTTTTAATTCCTTTATGATCAATAATTTACATATATTACAAAGGTGGATAAAAAGCTGCTTCTTTTATTGAACAAAAATATTAGAGTAAAAGCTCATCCTCGGCAAATTCCCGGACAGCATCCTTATAACAGCTCCTATAATAGGAGGATCTGCTTCCCCAGTGATTGATTTATTTGAAAGCACTGTATTTCATGAAGCTTGGAGACTTTGAATACTTGGGATGCTGAAGTCTACTCAAAACATTGTTCTTCAGTTTTTGGAAATTAATATTATGTCTGTGCAATTATTAGGGGCAACAGTTCAATTTGGGAAAATGGTCTGGTTCCAGAGCAGTTTATTCCAAGACAGGATCCTTCCATGTATAAATCTGTAGAATGGGTATATGTACTTTGTTGTCTATCGGTCCATGAAACATAACAAGCTCCCCATGCATCCTTCTGCCAGCCAATGAGGTGCTAAAGTTGGCTGGGTATGTGACAGCATTACATTTATTAGAGATACTACTACTTCTTTTGTTACAATTCAGTCATTTTTTTCATGGCTAGATATTTTGTAACCCCTTGGGGGGTTTCCTTGGCAGAGACCCCAGAGTGGTTTGCCATTTCCTTCTCCAGTTCATTTGACAGATGAGGAAACTGAGGCAGACATCATGAAGTGACTTGCCCAGCTACTAAGTGTCTCTGAGGCTGAGTTTAATTCAGGAAGAGGAATCTTCCTGACTCCAGACTCAGGACTCCATCACTAGAAGTCCTTGCAATGTAAATTAACATTGTCCTATGTTCAGCATCCTTAAAGATAAAGCTTCTGTAGTTTCCATTAGTGGCTGCAGCACCTTCATGAATGCACCAACATCTGTCTGACTTGGTCATTTATCTTTGTCAATATATTTTTGGTGGAGAATATACAGATGTCACCCACGGAGCCCCTTTTGAGTCTGCTTTCCATCCCATTCATTTTAAAGGATCCTTCAGGAGGTAAGCAGCTTATGGATAAGAAAGGTGGATACTTTTTACCAGCATTGACTATTACTCAGCAAAATAGAAATCTGCAATTAAGCAGATGATTAACAAAATATTTACTATTATTTTAAAAGTTGATATAATTTGTGAGGAAGTAATAGGCACTTCAAGGGATCATGAAACTATACATTTAAATGTTAAAGGATCTTCGAAGTAATTATTCCCTTCTCCCCTTTACAAATGAGTAAATTGAGGCTCAGAGTGATTTCATAGGTTCATAGGTTTAGAGCTGAATGGTATTTTTGAGGCCATCTAGACTGGCTCTGTCATTTTACATGAAAGGAAACTGAGGTTCAAAGATGTTAAGGGACTTGTGTAAGATGACATAGGTTACATAAAATTTGGCTAAACACCAAATCCAAAGCTCTTTCTTCTGCTCTTCTCCCAATGATCCTGCTCTGAGTATTTTTGTACATGTGTTTTGTTCTGTCAATAATTCTTAGGCTAGAAACCCAACAGTAGCTTTTTTGAATCAGAATATGAACAATTTAGTGATTTTTTTCCTTGCATAATTGAAAGAGACTTTAAAAGGAAGCCAAAGCTCTTTCTCCTGCTCTTCTCCCAATGATCCTGCTCTGAGTATTTTTGCACATATACTTGTTTTTGGTCAGTAACTCCTAGGGTAGAAACCCAACAATAGCCCCTCTGAATCAGAATATGAACAATTTAGTGATTTTTTTCCTTGCATAATTGAAAGGAGGGACTTTAAAAGGAAACCAATGCATGAAACAGAGATTGCACTGTGAGATCTGACACAGGAGGAATTTGATGGACTTGCTCATGCTAAGAAAGGATTATCCTGAGAGGATGTGCTAGAGAAGCTGCTTTGAATATTTAGTAATTAGATTTAAATGAGATATTAGTGCTCTTTCTCTGAGGATGAGGAGGGCAAAAGACCAGAAAGTCATTTTTCCTGAATTAAATTAGTTTTGGGGGCTCCAGTCTTTCAGGAGAAGCTACAGTGAATAAGAATAGGAGTTTGTGTCTCTTCCTGCAAATATTTGGTCCAAGGCCAATGGCACCTGGAATGCCTTTCCATCAGCAGGGAGCATGGTACCTCAGGAATGTGCTGGACAGCTCTGTAACTAGACTCTGATTGGAGAAGAGATAGGCCCCAGGTGGACAGACTATGACTCAGGATGATGGGTGTCTTACCCATTCTCCAACTGTTCTCATATTCCTCAGGCGTGAATTGTTGTTTTTCGATTTGTTTCAGTCATATCTCACTCTCCCTGACTCCACTGGGGAGTTTTCTTGGTGGAGATACTTAAATGCTTTTCCATTTCCTTCACCAATCATTTGACAGATGAGGAAACTAAGGCAGACAGAGTGAAGTGACTTGCCCAGGAGTACACAGCTATAACTGTCTAATGCCAGATTTGAACTTAGGAAAATGAGATTTCCTAATTCTGGGTTGGCACTCTATCCATCAGACCATCTGTCCATGCACCGGTACACAGAGACATAGTTATAAGAGCATTGTAGGGTTACAGAACCTTAATTTACTTATAGTCTGTACTCAGAATCCTTTTTTTATGTATTAATAAGGTTTATTGATTTTCCCCCAATTCTGCCTGTTTTTTTCATTACAAGAATTTTTTTAAACCTGGACAAATTAGGTTTTTTTATATAGGAAATATATTAATTAAAACTTTTTCTTTTCTTTTTTTGTCATTGCAAATTTTTTTTTATTTTGGGAGGTATTTTTTTATTAAAGCTTTTTATTTTCAAAGAATATGCATGGATGATTTTCAACATATACCCCTGCAAAATCTGTGTTCCAAATTATTTCTCTCCCTTCCCTTCATCTCCTTCCCTAGACGGCAAGTAATCCAATATAGGGTAAATATGTTTAATTCTTCTATACATATTTCTATAATTATCATGCTTGTGCTCAGAATCCTTTGAGGGATCTTTATTATCTATCAAATAAAGTTCAGACCTCTCACTCTAGCTTTTGAATCTCTCCACTATCTGGGAAGACCCTGTCTTTTTAGTCTTAACTCACACTATTCTTCCCTTCCCTGTAATCCAAATAACTCATCTGGATTACCCAATTGCTTGTATAGTGTACACATTCAATTTTACATCTGTTTCTTCTCACCTTTTCCTTCATGTCTTTCTTTATGCTGTTCCCTATCTTAGGATACCTTCCATCTCTCCTGTCTCCCCACCCCATGCTATTCAGCGTTGTTCATAATTTACATTCTTCCAGTGAATTCTTCGTTCATCTATTACTAGCTAGTATTGATACAGCACCTATTGTGTGCTAGGTAATCTGCTAAGCACTTCATCAATATTATCTCATTTGATCCTCACAAAAACTTAAGATGGAAGTGATTTAAGACCCTTTTTTAGAGATGAAGACAAACAAAAGTGGGTGTTATTAAGCATCTGAAGTTGATTTAATCTCTCAAATCATCCTGGTTTTAGAATCAGTGCTGTATCTATTATACAATCTAGCTGCCTAATTGGAAATGCCCTCCTAAAATGACTTAAGAAAGCATTTACTTAGTACCTTATCTATGCACTAATTATGACTATATATTATTATAATTTTATATTATATCTATTTGATACAGTATACTCTATGAGGACAGATATTATATTTTGAATAAATAAAAAATCCTATCTATTAGGTGCCTAATGTGTGCAAAGCAACATTCTTTATCTTAATTTAACATAAATTTATTATTATTATTATTAAATTATGGTATCCCATTCTCTAGGAGCTTATGTTCAAGTAGCTTAGCACCTGATATGGGACGCTATCCAAAGCAGATTCTTACTAGGCATTTGTTGAATGAAGGAAGGGATAATACACTTCCCAAAAGCCCCTTTGAGCATTCATCCTATGACTTTATCCTATTTCCTTATGATGAGTGGAGACAAAGGGCAGATATTTCTAGGAGCCCTGGAATTGAAGAAAATCATTGTTCTCAGGACAGATATCAGAGATCATGTGAGTGTTAGTGATTGTATCAGACTGATTCCAAATATAGTTCTTACCCTCATAGAATAGTATTTACTGGGGGAAAATTACACTTGTATTGATCATGATGGTACAAAATAATATATGATTATAATCAATACATAGATGAGGTACAAATTAAATGCTTTCTGAGGTTATTTGGAGTCCAGCACCTATGATATTAGCAAACATATCATACTAAGCAAAGCAGGCCATCAATACCTGAAAATCCAGTTATTCCTTCTCATAGTTGGACAAGGGCTAAATGTATCAACGACAGAGAAGGGACAGGTAAAGTTTTCAAATCAGTCTGGAAAATCTAGGGCCGACCGAGAAATAAGGAAGAAAAAAGCATTCGACTTAGATTGCAGAGAGAGACGGACCGGCCCCGTAAAGACCATCCTAGGGCTTACGGAGCCAGCTGACTCTTTGCCAAAAACATAGAAAGTCAGCCCAGAAAACATTCTCGATCGCCGAGTCTCAAGGAAGGATATTACAAACCCTCTCTGTTTGCAGAGTAATCAGCCAGCCAACACAATGACACAGTTCATTTCAAGCTCTGGGGGAGGAATGAAGAGGAGGCTCTGTGTGAGTGTCAGGGAGTGGACAATGAGAGCCATGATTCCTGCCCAAATGCCCTTGAGATCAGAGCTGTATTCCCAGGCCAATTTTATAGAAGGCGTCAAAAATAGTAAGAATACTGATAGCAGGGAGAACTCGGCCAAATGAAATTTCAGGCAGTGAATGTTGGTGGTAAATTGCAAGCTATATATATCACAAAATAAGTGATATATATTTTCTAAAATGAAAATTTCATTTTTCTTCTTTTTTAAAAAAAATATTTAGACTTAAAGCAGAAGTTCTGTGTGTTTCCTAGAAAAAAAGGAATCACAGTCTTCACTACAAATAACACCTCATTGGGGGCTGATATTGTACTAACTAGGACCTTTTCTCTGCCCCTGATTACCTTAAGTAAACTACACTTTCAGTCTCTGCCTGAGGTACTAGATGAGGGCAAGGGCACCAAACGATATATGTTCCCACTTAAGCTTGAATCTCTTAAGTTATTTTTTTTTGCTCTGTATTAATTAAATTTTTTATTTTCATCAGAAAAGTTTGTGTTTATAAGGTTGGCATTTACTTATATATTTCCTAGCATATGGTCAATATTTGCCATAAACAGATGAGCATTAGTTTGCATCTGGATTTCATCTTCAGCTCTTGACTCTTTTGCTGCCTTTACTCCACCTCCTGTCCCACCTTATACCTGGACTAATGCAATAGTTTGCGGGGGCTTTCCCTGACTAGTCTTTCCCTATAACAGTCCATCCACTCGGCTGCCATATTTATCTTCCAAAAGCACAAATCTGATGTTAACTCCTTACTCAAACTCCAGTGGCTCCTTGTCACCTTGAAGCTCAAATTTAAAACCCTCTATTTGATATTCAAGCCCTTCCCCATCCATCCTTCCCTTATATGACTCCTACCCTTTTCCCCTCCAAACCCATCAAACTTTGAGAGCCAATGACACTGACTTCCTTGATGTTTTTCTCACCAGACACTCCATTTAATGCTTTTGAGCATTTTCACTGACTTCATCTCATTTCTGGAATTCTCTCTTGCCTGTTCTCTGGCTTTCCTGGTTTCCTTCAAGTTCTACATAAAAGCCCATTTTCTATGAAATGCCTTTCCTGATTTCCTTTAATATTATTTTCTTCCCCCTGAGATTACTCTAATTTATCCTTTCCAAATTGTGTTGGTACATAGTTGTTTGTAAGCTGTTTCTCCCATTAGATTCTCCTTTCTTGCCTTTCTATCCCAGTGATTACACAATCCCTGGAACATGATAGGTACTTATTGGCTGATTGTTTCCATTCATTACATTAACGGCCAGAGATCTATCACATCTAACTTTTCTAACACCTACTCAGGTCTTTAACATCTTTTTTGTTTATATTTTATTAGATTTACCTAGTTCTGAAACACACACACATAATTGATATTATTCCATTATGTAGCCATTTTTCATCCATTATTTAAGCATATGTATCTATAGTAATTGTCTATTTTTTCATTGTTGCCTTGATATTGATTGCCACCTTTTTAAAAAATACACTTGAGGCACAATAAATTCTGTTTCAAAAACCTCTAACCTTAACTTGCTGTGAATCTTTAAGTTTTATCTGTTTCTTTTAAAATATTGCCCAATTCTGTTTCTAATCCATTTTACTACTATTTTCCATTTTACATGTTAATTCATACCATTTACATTCATGGCTATGATTATTAATTGTGTCTTTCCCTTTTTCATAACTTTTTCTACTTTTTTTCCTCCTCTGTAACTCTTTCACCCCTTCTTATCAAGAAGAAGATGGAGAAAGAAAAGAAAAGTGATCAACACTGAGAAACTACACTGGACCCTTTTCCTATCCCAAATCATGTTCACTGGCTTTTTATTTTTTATTTCATTTTAATTCCATTTGTCATACACCTCCTGAAGTTGATTTTGCTCTCTTCAAACCTTCTCCTGGTCCATCCTGTTAAATTTAATATATTTCCACACCAAAGTTTTTTTGCACATGTTCAACCTTTCCTTCACAAAATACTGAAATTTATGCGGTCTGTTCCTTCTCCCTCCTTCTATCACCTATTTTTCTCTTTTCTCCTATGTTTACATTTTAAAGATTCTACCCAGCTCTGGCTCTTTCACTGGGAATATTTGAAATTTTTGTGAATTCTCATAAAGGTAATTTTTTCCTTCTATAAATTATAGTCAGTTTTGCAGGATAAATTGCTCTTCCTTATAAACCTCCTTTTTGGAATACTACATTTTAAAAGTTTCTCTCACTCTCACTTTAAAAATGATTGTTACATCTGGTGTTCTTTTCTATCTCTGAAGGAGTGTTTGTGCAAAATCTGGGCTTTTGTGCCTTAATTTCATCTGCAAGTTTGACTCCTCTCAAATAGTAATAAAATGGCATCAATCCAAGTATCCCATTCAAGATCTGTCTCACTAAGCCTCTTATCTCTCACAGAGACACAGAAGGGTTCTCCAAGACCCAAAAGATAAAACTGGAAAGGGCAAGCTGATAAAAAAGGACATTGCTGAGAAATATCATCCCATTTTTATAAGAAATCCCAGATCAAATAGAAAAGGCTGTAACTCACCCACGTTGGTCTGTTAACTGATAGAAGGGCAGAGCTTGCTGTTCCTCCAGTTACTGTGATCCCGAGACCACAGTGTATTATTCAACATAGTTTGTCCTATAGAGAAACTTCAAGTGGGAGGATTTCTGTTCATCCCAAGGAGAGATGAAATAATTCAGTGAGGAAACCATGAAACATTCAGAGGGACTGAAAAATCCTAAAGCCTCAACTGACTCACCCTGCAGAGTAACAGTGGGGGGCACTTCAGAATAAGCCCTCCTTTAAAAGAAATAGTCAGGGCTATATGAGTCCAGGTATCTGTCTCTTTAGAGCTTCTCTGGCTCCCTTTCGGATTCAAATACCCTTGGGAAAGACCATGTCTTAATCCACAGCTAATGCCTTAATTATTAAACATAATAATAAACTGTTGTTGGAGTTGTGAACTTATTCAATAATTCTGGAAAGTAACTTGGAATTATGCAAAAAAGTGACTTAAAATGAATAAATTCTTTGTCTCAGAGACCCTTATTTTGGGCACATTGTCCCAAGAGATTAAAGACAGAAAGACAAATGCTATTTTTGTTTTTCTTCCCGGGTTATTTCTACCTTCTGAATCCAATTCTCCCTGTGCAACAAGAGAACTGTTCAGTTCTGTACACATATATTGTATCTAGGATATACTGTAACCTATTTAACATGTATAGGACTGCTGCCATCTGGGGGAGGGGAAAAATCAGAACAGAAGAGAGTGCAAGGGATAATGTTGTGAAAAATTACCCAAGCATGGGTTCTGTCAATAAAAAATTATTTAAAAAAGAAAAGAAAGACAAATGCTACATATAAATAAATATTCAAGCAGCATTGGGTGGGGGGTAGTAGAGAAAAACTAGAAATAAAATAAGTGGTTATTGGTTGGAGAATGGCTGAAAAAAATCCTGTGGTATATGAAGATAACAGAGTATTTTATTGTAAGAATGTAAAAAATGAGGGTGGCTGGGTGGTAGAGTGGATAGAACATTGACTCTGGAGTCAAGAGGATCTGAGTTCAAATCCAGCATCAAACATGTGATACTTATCAGCTGTATGACATTGGGCAACTCACTTAATCCTAATTGCCTTGCAAAGGAAGGAAGGAAGGAAGAAAGAAAGAAAGAAAGAAAGAAAGAAAGAAAGAAAGAAAGCAAGCAAGCAAGCAAGCAAGCGGGGGAGGAAGGAAGGAAGAAAGAAAAAAACAAAGAAAGAAAAGGAATATAGGAAATGAGCAATATGAGGAAATTAGAGAAACTGGAAGAAGTAAATAGAACTAGGAAAATAATATGATAAATGACTCACAAGGAAAACAGAAAGACCAATGAAATAAAACTATTTAATCTTGGTTCTCTCTCTTAGGTAAACAAATGTACTTTTCTCCTTTTCTGGAGATGGAAGATAGTGAGTGAACAACACTGATATGATAGTAGATGAAGTTCATGTGGCAGTTATTTTTCTTGAATTGTTTTTTTTTAAACTTTGTTAATAAGGGTGGGCAGACCTTGGTCTTAGACCTTACTCATCCCTATGCACTGTGCCTCATTGCTGCTCCTTGAACAAGACACTCCATCTCTTGAGTTTGAGTATTTTTCACTGGTTGTGATCCATACCTTAAATATTCTCCCACCTCCTCATCTGTAGAACTTCTACTTTCACGGCAAATCCCCATTAAAATTCCATTTTCTAGAGAAAGTCCTTCCTGATCCCCCTTTCCTCTGTTTGATTCCCTCCAATATATCCTGTATTTTTTTTATTTTATATAGTCATCTAAACATTGTCTCCTCCACATCTGCATTTGCTCCTCAATGCAGAGAAAAAGAACCATTAACTAATAGAATACTTTTCTTCTGCTGACCTTTGTCCATGAATGTTTGTTTTCAGGGTCCCTGTGGCTTTGGGTAATTTCCCAAATACATTGCTAGGATCATATCAGCCTTCTGTTCAAAAATCTTCACTGACTCCCCTATCACTCATCAAATAAACCCTCTGCAATCTGGATTCAACCTATTTACCCAGCTGTATTTCATATTATCCCTCTTTATTCTCATATATGATACTCTTTCATGAACGAGCATTTTCACTGCTGTCCCTTATACATCAGGCATTCAAGTCTCAACTAAAGTCACTCAATTTTTCCAAGAAGTCTTTCCTTAATCTAGTACCTTCCCTCGGAGATTATCCCCAATTTATTCTGTCTATATCATGTTTATGTAAAAGGGTTTGCATATTGTCTCCTTCACCAGCTCTATCTATCTAGCTGCCTCAGTATCCCCCATATTTTTCCTAGGATTTCCTGAATTTGTATTCACCCCATTTTTTTCTATCTCCAAAGTTCATCCCAATATTTGGAACATAAGAGACACATAATACATGTTTATTGACTGACTAATAGGAGGTAATCAATAAACATTTATTGATTGAATTTAAATTGTTTCATGCTCTATGGTAACCATGGAGCTTTTAAACTGTTGTCCCAGAAGAAGAATCATAAAATGTTAGAGAAAGTCTCATCATCTAGACTAGGGAGAAAAAAATTTAACAAATGGAAGCCAAGCTAGAGGTAACCCTAATTTAGCAACTCTCTGGAGTTGACATTTCCAGCTGGATTCTGAGGCTGTTCTTGGGGCAAGGAATCAACAGCAGTGGATGTGTTATCCATGATGGTCTGATAATCTGTCCAAATATTGTTCCTTTCAACGAGCCTTGTTTGTTTGCACAAATATGGTAAAAGTCCAAAATCACATACAACAGGGTCATCTGATTTCTGCTGCAGTTCACCTGCTACCTCTGTTCTTTGAGGAATACTCCATTTGTGCTATCTTTTTATTTTCAGTGTTTTCTTGATACTCTCATATTTGTATATTTTTCTTTTAATTTTTTAGTATTTTATTTTTCCCCAGTTATGTGTAAAAACAATTTTTAACTTTTGTTTTAAATTTTTTTCCTCTTTTACTTTTTTAATTACACCTTTTTATTTTCAATATATATTTTTCAATTTATATATATACATAATATATATAACTATTTAATATGATGTGATATATTATATATTTCAATATGCATTTTAAAACATTACTGTCATTTCCCACTGATTCCTGTCTCATTTACCTAACCAGTTCTGGTAATAAAGTACAATTAAGTCAAACAGAGCAATACATTGACTATGTCTAATCATTTAGGTATCATTCTCTTTAAGGAGAGGGAGTGTTTTTTAGTTTAAAAATAAAAAAAGCCCCAACCAAAATGTTGTTTTTCTAATAAGAAGGAATCAGCTAAAACACTTAGGAACTAGAAAGACATATTAAATAAGACATTTAGAAAACATTTCAAATGGCCAAGCATAACTTCATCTTTTTGTTGTTGTTGTTCCTATACATCCTTACAAGTAGGCAGGAGGAGGAACAGCATTCATCATAGTCACAGATCACTTACAGAAAATTGGGTATTTTTTCATTTAAAAGGAAAAATTTATTTTTCTTCTAAAACCTAAATGAAGACATAGATCTAAAACTAGGAGGGATCTCAGGAACATTTAATTGGATTTTAATGAGAAATTGAGTTTAAGTGAGTTTTCCCTGGTTTTCCAGGTAGCAAATCCTTAACTTAAGATTTAGGACTCTCTACTACACCACAGAAGAAACTAGTAGGGGCAGGGCTGAGGGATCAACCAGCCCTTATCTCAGCAAGTGCATGGAAAGATAAGTAAGGTTTTGTTGTAATAATGCAATCTTAAAAATATAATAAATGTTGACTAGTCAGTCTGGAAAAAAAAAGATAAGGGAGATTGACAAAACTGTGTTTGGAAACTGGAAGGAGGGTCTCTTTATCTATGACCCAAAGAAACACTGGTGGTCAGAGTCATAGGATTTGGAAAATGATTCAGAGATGATTGTTCTTGTTCAGTGGTGTCCAAGAACCATGACCTCATTTGGGGTTTTCTTGGCAAAGATATTGGAATGGTTTGCCATTTCTTTCTCCAGCTCATTTTACAGATGAGGAAACTGAGATAAATAAGGTAAAGTGACTTCATACAACTAATAAGTATCTGAGGCTAGATTTGAACTCATGAAGGGGAATCTTCCTATCTCTAAGCCCAACACTATGGTACCATCTGGGGGCTCCTCAGAGTGGAAAGCCATAAATCTCAAAGGGAGGGCTTAAGTATTGAGGGGAATGGGGGGAAATCTCCTTCAGAAGGTGAAAGTTGAGCCAAATCTTGAAGCAAGACAGAAAGGAGGCAGAAGGGAGGAGGAAGGACATTCTAAACTGAGGAGACAAGTCAGTGAAAAAGCATGGAGCGAGGAGAGGTAACAGAACATCGAGAAGGTATTCTGTTATTGGAAATGGTGAGAAACTGGAGCATCTTCATATGTTGAAGGATGGTTTGTAGCAAGCCCTAGTGGAGTCATTATAGAGCATCATATATAGATAGGTCCCCACTTTTGTGCATGTGTACCAAAGTGAGCACTTTTTGAGATTATCTCATAGCACCTGAGAAAATACCACACAGTCATCTGGAAAGAAAGAACCCAATCAAGAATAAGTTCTTTACAGCTGCTTGGAAGTGACTATGGCATTATTTTTTTAGTGACTTTTTCTGAAAGTGACTGCAGGGATCACTTGATGAAGATGGGCTCCTTGCTCCTTACCTTCATCCCAAAAGACTGCATCCTGGTGGCCACTTCTCTCCCGATTCTCCCCAGTCCTAGAATTCCCAGTGTTTTCCCATGCAGCTCGGTCCCCATGAACTACAAGAGAACAGATAGAAGGTATGAACATTAAGTGAACTCCCCCCAAAAGCTCTGATGATTATATGGGAAAAAGGGAAAGAAATAATGACAGTTATTCACCTTCTTTCGTTCCCATTTTCCATTCTTCATGGAAGCTGCAGCTTGGGGGATTTGCCTAGAAAAAGAGAATTAGACACGATCTCCATCATCCTAGATAGGACACGTACTCTGGACTTGAATAATCACGGTCTTTCTTATCATCATCTTAACTATAGAAATAGCAAAAGTTCAATTCTAGGAATCTATAGGATGGCTAAGAGCAGGGACATAGCCTCTCAAGTTCTTGGGGGCATCTTAGATTTACTGTTAGAAATACTGAGGAAATTCCTGGGGAATATACTTGAAGATGAGTTTAAATTTTATATTTCAATCCCTAGATGAGAGGCAAGGGGCCCATTAACTAGCTATAGATCATAAAATCATGAGTTTAGAGCTGAAAAGGTCCTTCCCTCAGAGACCAGCTAGTCCAACCTCTTCATTTTAGAGATGAAGAAACTGAGTTAGCAGTAATTATATGATTTGCCTAAAGTTAAACAGCGAGTAAGCTGCAGAAGGCAAATTTTGAATTCACACTGAGATTTTAGCAAAATAATTTTTTTAATCTCTCATTCTATTCTTGTAAAAAATTCTGAGATGCAGGTGCTAAATGATAGTACAGGTTAGGAGATGAGAAGCTACAGACTGTATATTGAATATACAGACTTTAAAGGAATTGCTTAAAAGTTTAATAATACCTCCAAAGGAGGCTTTCCCTGGAATATCATCTGCTTAGCCATGAGCTATTTAACAATTTCTCTTTTAATTAATTTGGATAGTATCAAAATGGCATAATAAACAATCTAAGAGTCACTGCTTTAGAATATCTTAGGGTTCTGAATGTTACTGAACTGTTGGTATTGGATTAATAGGTGCATGGGACTACAAAGAAACCATAAACTTACCTGGCTAGGCTCATGATCATCCCACAGGTGAGTTCAGCAGCACTGAGACTGTTCCCATTAGGAGTGCTGAAAGTCAAAGCAAAGAAAAATTCATCAGTGGAACTAGTGAGTTGTACCAGTTGTTCCCACTCAAAGAAGAATTTTAATAATTTCAATCAAATTTCAGTATCTCATTCTGGGTTCTCTTTCCTGAATTATTTCTTATCAATTCTCATAGCTATTTTTTTTGTCAGATACTTCGTCTCAGAGTTTAACAGATCAATAAATTTATATAGTCTTAACTAATTAGGTCTTTAAGGTTTGCAGAACAACTACCCCCCCATTTTTTTTTAAAAATTTTTTTTCTCTAGAACTTCATTTCCCTCTTATGTGAAAAAAGACTATTCTCTCAATATGTGCATAAAAAGTGCTGAAAGTCAAAGCAAAGAAAAATTCATCAGTGGAACTAGTGAGTTGTACCAGTTGTTCCCACTCAAAGCAGAATGTTAATAATTTCAATCAAATTTCAGTATCTCATTCTGGGTTCTCTTTCCTGCATTATTTCTTATCAATTCTCATAATGTTATTTTTTGTCAGATACTTCGTCTCAGAATTTAATAAATCAATAAATTTATATAGTTTTAACTAATTAGGACTTTAAGGTTTGCAGAGCAACTCCGTCTCCCCCCCAATTTTTTTTAAACAAAATTTTTCCTCTTAAACTTCATTTCCCCGTTATGTGAAAAAAGACTATTCTCTCAATATGTGTATGTGTCTTGCCAGACACCTTTGCATAAGTAAAGTGATTTACAAATCTTAAAAATCCTAATTAATTAGTTTCGGACTAATTTGGAATTCTTTGAACCCAAGACCACTGAGAGCTTAGATCATGGTAGAGTATATAAAACTTCTCCAGAGATAGGGAAACATATACAAACACGCTTATAAAGACAAACAAGGAAGGTGAATAAATAACAATAAATCCCATAGAGCCTTTTTTCTCGCTTCTTCAAGGACAATCAGATCTGCAAAAGTAATGTAGGGAACCAGCCTTTAAACAGCACTCTTCAAATACATTGATTGCCGATATCTCTAGCATGATAAAGAGGAATATTGGCAGGAGTCTTTGCCTTCCTGATTGCAGTAACTCGGTAATAGAGAGTGTTCTTATTGCTCTTTATTTACATCCGACATAGAATTGGTCAAGTAAACACTATTCTGTAAATGAAGACTGGAAGGGTTATCTCAAGGAAAATAGCATTCCCAAAGGCACAGAGGAAAGAATAGAAATGTGCGCTGATGGCGAGTGGAATGACAATGCAGCAAAACTGATTCCAAGGGAATCATGGGATTCTGGCATCCCTTATTCTCAATTTTTGTGTGTCTTGACAGATGATATTGCATAGTTCTATAATTAGGACTATATATATATATATGTATATATATATATATACACACACACACACACACACACAAAAAAAAACT